>NC_081414.1:413294483-413594483 GCF_030272615.1 Cryptomeria japonica | reverse complement strand
CCCATTGTTGACACAATTGGCTCACCGACTTATAAATTTGCCTCCTTCCTTGACAAAGTTATCTCTCCTCTTGTGGGTAATTCTGATTCGTTCGTTGAAGATTCTTCTCATTTTGTCCAATTCATCAAGGAGACTAGATTAGATAGTAACGATCTCCTTGTTAGCTTTGACGTGCTCTCCCTCTTTACCAAGGTCCCTATCCCCGATTCCATTGAGATTGTCAAATGCAAGGTGAATGCAGAGATCACCTCCTTGGTGGAGTTATGCTTGAGGTCGACTTTCTTTTCTTTCCAAAACGTCATCTATGAACAAGTGGATAGTGTGGCCATGGGCTCCCCTCTCTCCCCTGTCATAGCCAACTTATATATGGAGCACTTTGAGACCATGGCCGTACACTCTTTTCCCTTAAAGCCGAAGTGGTGGAAACTTTACATGGATGACACCAATGTTTGTTGGCCTCGTTGTCTTGACAAGCTAGAAGAATTTCATGCTCATCTCAATAACCTCACTCCTTCCATCTCCTTCACCAAGGAGCTCAAGTCTGGTAATCAGTTGCCATTCCTTGATGTCTTAGTCCTCGGGAAACTTGACGGCTCCCTTGGTTGTTGAATGTTTTGCAAAGCTACCCATATCGCCTTTATCTTCATTCCTCTTCTCACCAACACCCTAGCCAAAAATTTGGGATCCTAAAAACCCTTGCCTTAAGAGCTTTCCGGATTTGTGACAACAATAACCTGAACCAAGAGTTATCCCACCTCTGGCAAGTCTTCAAATGGAATGGGTACAAGAACAAGCAAATCTCTAAAGCTTTCCACCAAGCCGCTTCTTATTTCCATTCCTCCTCTAGTCGCATGCCCTCTCAACCTTCTATGCTCTCGAATGTGGGCCTTCCTTTTGTTGAAGGAATCTCCCACTTCAAATGGAATGGGTACAAGAACAAGCAAATCTCTAAAGCTTTCCACCAAGCCGCTTCTTATTTCCATTCCTCCTCTAGTCGCATGCCCTCTCAACCTTCTATGCTCTCGAATGTGGGCCTTCCTTTTGTTGAAGGAATCTCCCACAAGATCTCAAAAATTCTCACCAAGAAAGGTCTTTGTTGCGTGTTCAGGCCTTGTTTGACCTTAAAAAGGTGCATTCCCCCGCTCAAAGATCCTAGGGATATCTATTCGAAATCAAGGGTTTATAAGGTCGTTTGCTCCTGTGGTACCCCGTATATAGGGAAAACGGGTCGTTCATTTAACACAAGAATCAAGGAGCATGGGGTTGACATTATTCACGAGCGTGTTCTCAAGTCGGCCTTAGCAGAGCACTCGTCGTCCACCAAGCATCATATTTGTTTAGAGGACACTCAAATCCTTTTTAAGGAAGATAATTTCTTCAAAAGGAAGCTAAAGGAGGCCATTGTCATCAACAATCACCCAACTAATCTTAATCGTGGTGATAATTGTTGCCTCAATCCTTCTTTGCTCACTTTGCTTGATGCTCTTAGAGGCACCTCACTTTAGCTTCCTTTTCCTCTCTTCTTATTTTTCCTCTTTCTTGTTTCCTTTTC
This sequence comes from Cryptomeria japonica, assembly GCF_030272615.1. Classification (NCBI taxonomy): domain Eukaryota; kingdom Viridiplantae; phylum Streptophyta; class Pinopsida; order Cupressales; family Cupressaceae; genus Cryptomeria; species Cryptomeria japonica. Next base: position 413,592,931 of record NC_081414.1, on the reverse strand, counting down.
TTTCTTTCTCCCTTTGCCTTTCCCCACTTCCTCTTGGCTCTGCTAGGTTTGGTTTTTTGTTGTTACTCCTTTCTTTGCTTTGTCGGTCTTGTTTCACTATTTCTCCTTTGCTTTTTAGTGTCTTTTTAGCTTGACCTATTTTATTCTTAACTTTTGTTTAATTTACTCTCTCTCTCTCTCTCTCTCTCTCTCTCTCTCTCTCTCTCTCTCTCTCTCTCTCTCTCTCTAGTTATATTTATAATTATATATATTTTATATTTCGTTATATATATATAATGAATGTGTATGGGTGTAAAATTACATACACATATATATATTATATTGCATATATATATGTAATGAAATATTATTTTTATTTTTAATATTTCATTACATTTTTATGTCTTATAGACTTGCTCTTGTTATGTCGTGCTCTCTTTCTCTCTCTCTCTCTCCCCTCTGCCATCTTTATATTCAGTCTGGATCTACAACTGACCATCTTTCACCTCCTTTGAACTCTCATTCCAATGATCAATCACGGAGTGTGATTCGAAATGTTGATGATACAAAAAAAAATTTACACAATCAAATGCAGAAGCATCAAAATAATTATACCATCGATTGTGGAAATCTGATAGCATTAATCAAAGCCCTTCATAGAAGAGAATTATCTATGAAATCTAAACAACTAGAGTTTCTAAGGATTAAACTAGCCAAGAAGGTTGCAGATCTAGCCTTTCGAAAAGATGCAGAGATTCACATTTGATCCCCTCGTTTGTCAAAATTTCCCACTACCTTTGGAATGCCTACACCAAGCACATCTTCATTCGGGCTTCTCTTTCCCTCCTCAGATCAGTCATCAAATCAACGAGGAGGTCAATCAATTTGTTGAACTCTAGGTTGACGCCTCTTCATTTGGAGCTTGCTTCTGCTTTGCGTCCAGACTTGTGGATTCGCCTAGACATTTCCTCTCATGCTAGAGCCACGGGAAAACAGGCTAAACGCGTTAGGCGGCAAAAAAAAAGAAGTTTGCAGCTTTGCAGCATAAATTCAACGTGGGTCATTCTTTGGCATCCTATGCTAGCTTCAGCACCCCCTCACCCGTGTCTAGGAATCTTTCTCAGACTCGCTACCCCCTTTCGGCTCACTCTGCTCGGCCTCTTGCCTCTGCCCCCTGTCTCACGGCTTCTTCTTCCTCTTTGGGGCGTTCTTCCCCTACACATCTCCAGCTTGTGGGTGAGGCTAGCGATAATAGGCTGGTCCTCCGTGAGCCTCCACCACCCCAGTCACCTAGCCGGTCACCTCTCCACACCTCGCAGTTGGTTCTCTCTAACCCTTGGTCTCGTCTGGTCTCTTCCTCTCCTTCGGTGCACCATGGCGAATCTAGCAAATAGGTGGATCAAGTTCCTGCGGAGCATCCAAGCTCCTCGCCAAGATTGTATCAATCTCTTTTGGACGTGGTAGACCCCAACTTGAATGGCGGGGGTTCGCAATTGCAGCGTGAATGTTCCAGAACCAACATAGTCTGTGCAGACCAGCAACGGGCTTCTCCCAACGGCTCTCCAATCATCGTCCTTTCCTTGCATTCATTGCTCTGAGGTTGCTTGTGTTTGTGATATCTTTTAAGTCTGGCAAGCCTCGGGCCCCTCAATTGGATGACCTTTGCCCCTCTCTTTCCCTATCGGCGTGTTCTGCTTCCCATTCTGCTCTCCCTTCCACGTGTCCTCTTTAGATGAGTCGACATCTTCCACCGTTGGGGTCTCAAAGCCCTCGACTACCCCGCGTTCTCCTCCAATCTCGGGTCGTACCTTGGGCTCCCCTTCCCCTCCTCTTCTTGTCTCAGGTAACGTGTGGCTTCCCGAGTCCTCTTCCATTCCCCTCGGGTCTAGCAATTGGGAGTCTAAATGGGTCGTCAACTTGTCCCATTCCAACTCATACCCCCTCGCATTTAATTTTCTCAAGCGACGACTGAGCTTTGTCGTGACTCCGCGTGCCATCCCTATAGTGGACTTCTTCACTGATATTAAGAATGTAGTCGCGCTCTTCCTATTGATGTTGTCGAGGAGGTCAGACAAGATTGTGTCGTGGCTATGTGGCGAGCTAAACCTCCTAAGTGTAACATCCCCAAAGCGGAGATCCAAGACTTTAAGAGATTTTTGAGCAATAATGACTTTATTATCTCCAAAGATGACAAAGGCAATGCCACGGTCATCATGGACAAGTCTGACTACCTCTCCAAAATGTGTGCCCTTCTTTCAGACTCCAAGAGCTATAAAATTGTCTCTCGTAATCTTTGCTCCAAAATTATGAAGGTGGTCAAATCAGCTATTTCTTGCTCATCTTTTGATGATGTTATCGAGCAACATCTTCTCCCTTCAAAGGAAGTCAGCCCACGGATCTATGGGGCCCGCAAGATTCATAAAGCTGATGTTTCCGTGAGGCCCATTGTTGACACAATTGGCTCACCGACTTATAAATTGGCCTCCTTCTTTGCCAAAGTTATCTCTCCTCTTGTGGGTAATTTTGATTCGTTCATTAAAGATTCTTCTCATGTGTCCAATTCATCAAGGAGACTAGATTAGATAGTAACAATCTCCTTGTTAGCTTTGACATGCTCTCCCTCTTTACCAAGGTCCCTATCCTCTATTCCATTGAGATCGTCAAATGCAAGGTGAATGCAGAGATCGCCTCCTTGGTGCAGTTATGCCTGAGGTCGACTTTCTTTTCTTTCCAAAACGTCATCTATGAACAAGTGGATGGTGTGGCCATGGGCTCCCCTCTCTCCCCTATCATAGCCAACTTATATATGGAGCACTTTGAGACCATGGCCTTACACTCTTTTCCCTTAAAGCCGAAGTGGTGGAAACGTTGCATGGATGACACCAATGTTTGTTGGCCTCATGGTCTTGACAAGCTGGAAGAATTTCATGCTCACCTCAATAATCTCGCTCCTTCCATCTCCTTCACTAAGGAGTTCGAGTCTGGTAATCAGTTGCCATTCCTTGATGTATTAATCCTCAGGAAACCTGATGGCTCCCTTGGTCGTCGAGTGTTTCACAAAGCTACCCATACCGACCTTTATCTTCATTCCTCTTCTCACAACCACCCTAGCCAAAAATTTGGGATCCTAAAAACCCTTGCCTTAAGAGCTTTTTGGATTTGTGACAACGATAACCTGAACCAGGAGTTATCCCACCTCCGACAAGTCTTCAAATGGAATGGGTACAAGAACAAGCAAATCTCTAAAGCTTTCTACCAAGCCGCTTCTTGTTTCCATTCCTCCTCTAGTCGCATGCCCTCTCAACCTTCTATGCTCTCGAATGTGGGCCTTCCTTTTGTTGAAGGAATCTCCCACAAGATCTCAAAAATTCTCACCAAGAAAGGTCTTCGTTGCGCGTTCAAGCCTTGTATGACCTTAAAAAGGTGCATTCCCACACTCAAAGATTCTAGGGATATCTATTCGGATTCAGGGGTTTATAAGGTCGTTTTCTCCTATGGTACCCTATATATAGGGGAAACGGGTCGTTCTTTTAACACAAGAATCAAGGAGCACGGTGCTAAAATTAAGCACGAGTGTGTTCTCAAGTCGGCCTTAGCAAAGCACTCCTCGTCCACCAAGCATCATATTTGTTTAGAGGACACTCAAGTCCTTTTTTAGGAAGATAATTTCTTCAAAAGGAAGCTAAAGGAGGCCATTGTCATCAACAATCACCCAACCAATCTTAATCATGATGATGGTTGGTGCCTCAATCCTTTTTGGCTCCCTTTGCTTGATGCTCTTAGAGGCACCTCGTGTTAGCTTCCTTTTCCTCTCTTCTTCTTTTTCCTCTTTCTTGTTTCCTTTTCTTTATTTATCCCTTCGCTTTTCCCCACTTCCTCTTGGCTCTGCTAGGTTTGTCTTTTTGTTGTTACTCCTTTCTTTGCTTTGTCGATCTTGTTTCACTATTTCTCCTTCTTTGCTTTTTAGTGTATTTTTAGCTTGACCTATTTTATTCTTAGCTTGTGTTTATTTTTTGTTTTTTGCCTCTCTCTCTCTCTCTCTCTCTCTCTCTCTCTCTCTCTCTCTCTCTCTCTCTCTCTCTCTCTCTCTCTCTCTCTATATATATATATATATGTAATGAAATATTATTTGTTTTTGTGAGATTTTGCCAAGATCAAGAGGCAATGGAAAGCACAAATAAGAGAGAACAAAATAGATGATAGAAATAAACTGTATTCTATCAAGATGAAAAATATGATCAACTGGATCATTAAGCATTACATACAATGAATATAAGCCTGCTCATATAGGCAAGACTGTGTGGATATGTGAGCACACAAACATGACATGTGGCTCAATAAGAAACAAGGGTAGGTAGGAAATAGGTGTGGGTAAGTAGGAGAAATAATATAATAGTCCACTTGAGGTGGATCACCCACTGAATGTGGAGTGTAACAACAAGATCAACACCATAAAAGGTGGAAATTCTCCTTCACACATTATCCCAATGTGGCACAAACACCCAAGTGTCTCATACCCAAACTACTATAAAATGCATTTCCTAAGTAAACTTAAGTAAGTGTAATAATATCCAAGATGAATAATTAATTACACCAACACCCCCCCTTAAGTGCAACTTAGGGGAATGCACTTAAGTCTACAATGCAACTAAGCAATGCAAGATGGGTCCCAGCTACTAGGCCATGTTAGGTACCCATGTACAAATGTGAATGCATGAAAACCAATGCAATGAAATCTCTCACAAAGCGGAGAAAGAGAGAAAAACCCAATGGGAAAAAACCCTCCTCCAAAAGAGAGATGAAAAACATACAAGAGAACTCTCATAGAAGAATGTGAAGGACAAAACCCCATGTGAGGAAAAAGTCCCCCCCATATGAGAGAAGAAGAGAAGCTAGGAAGCCCCCCCCTCAATGTGGAATCTGTACCGAACAACATTCCTCCCCTTAGGAAGAAACAAAACCAAAGGTGTATCCATGAAGTCTCCCCAATCATGAAGGGAAGATGTATGAAAAAAAACTCATGATGAAAGGAATCTCTGACAACTGCTCAAGTGTCCCCATGTCAATGCTGAAAGATACCCCCTCCAAAGGTGGTAAACTGTGCCACATTGCTAAAAAAGGCACTGCAAGATCTAGTGGAGATGGATGTAGAACATGTCCCAAAGACTCACATGTCTCCTCAAAAAATAAAGAGACCTCCTCCAATTGCTGTACATAAGTATCCACAATCATGTCAACCTTGAAAGAATGATCATGTAGAGAATGAACAAGAGGGTCAGAGTGTTCCCTCGCAACAATCGAAGAAGGATCATCTTCAAAAGATGAATGTCATCAATGATGTCTCCCAAATCTGCAATGTAGGATTCCATAAATAAACCTGCAATGTCTGTCAAGTAATCATCCCATGAATCTGAAGCTGGAAGACAATGAATATCCTGCTGCACTGAATCACATGAAGGCAAAACTGTCGCACTATCTGCATCATCAGGTGCAATAGGTGATTTGATATCAATATGAGAGATGAAATACAAGGCTCAAGAATGGGGTCACATGTGAGAATCCCCATGTTCAAGTGTCCAAACTTCTCCTCAAAAACTGAACCATCACAAGAAGTGTGATCATCATGTGTAGAATCATCAAATGTGAAATCATCATCATCAACAAAATCTGAAAAGGAGTATAACTGAGATGCATGGTCAACCACCCCAGTCACAATGATAGCTTTAGTCTCCAAGTCTCGAATGAAAACTGACTCAGGTGTGAACTCCACAACTCTCTTAGTTGCGCTATGTGTGAATTGATAGATAGAAAGGAGATTGTTTGTCAAGTGGGGTACACACAACACATTATTGAAGGAGTTATCCCTAATGTCAATAGATCATTTCCCAATCACATCCATGTATGTATGATTGCCCATCAATATCTGCGGCATGGTGCAAGGCTCAAATGTAGAGAACATAGACTGCGAAGATGCCATATGATGAGAAGCCCCTGAATCTAGAAGCCATCTCTTTGAATCATGACTAATAGTAGCACATAGAGCTTTTCCTTTTCTTGTCCCAAAAGAGTGAGTCTTCCCACTTGTAGAAGCCATGAATGCTTGCCCTTTTCCTTTTGAATGTGAGGAAGTGGAAGTTGATGAATCATCCTTTTTGTAGACATTAGGCAAATCAATGTTATGCTTTTTGATAATATGTGTGAGCTCATCAATCTTCTTAGAATGGCAATGACGCTCCTCATGACCAAACTTTTTACAATAGGCACAAGTAGGTCTCTCCCTCTTTGGTGAGTTATCCCTCTTGAAAGAGGATGAATCTCCTTGTTGTGGAGAAGATGGTGCTTTGTCCTTAGGCTTTGATTGCCATTTCTTCTTGTTTGAGTTGTCCTTTCCTTAATTTCCTTTGTTCCCTTGATTTGCCACTAATGCTTGAGACTTAGAAGCCTTAAGAATGCCCATGCTTATCAAATTAGTTTGTTCCATTATCAACATTTCATTGAAATCATCAAATGTAGGCATTGTGTAGCTTGAACCCATTGTCATCCTATGGGTTTGGAAACTAGAAACAAATGCTGCATATTCTTGTGGAAGTTTGCCTATCAAGTTGAATATCAATTGAGTATCCTTCTTATCAATGCCACAATCCTTTGAGTTGTGCCCTCAACTCATTTGGCTTAGTGACATAATCTTGTATAGTATCAAAGTTCTTCGGATCTAACATGGTGAGATCGCTATCAATTTGATATCCCCTAATCTCATCAACTTGACCATACAAGTCTTGAAACTTTTTCCAAGTATCTTTGATTAGAGTACATTTCTCAATATGAAAAATGAGATCCTTTGATACATACTTTCTTAAGGTACCAATTGCCATGATATTTTTAGTGAGCCAATCCAAGTGACCAACTGGATCAACCTTACAATCAGCGGGAGCAACAATAGTTTCATCAATGTAATGAGTGAGTCTTTTTTCCATAAGTTTACTCCATGCATCAATTTTCCAAGTAGCATAATTATGACGAGTTAAGAGAGGAAACTTAGAAGAACCCATAGCAGCAAACAGGAAGGAACACGAGAGTACAAAAGCACAAGAGACACCCTCTCAAATTCACTCAATCAAAGTACCCCCCCCAAAAATGATGATTTTGACACTTTATATGTAGTGCGTGTACAATAGGCCACTTGCAAAACAAGGCAAAGTGGACTTCTAATTTCAATTTACAACTTCTCAAAATGAGATCTAAGAGACTTCAACAAATACTGCTAGTGATCTAAACTGAGATCCAAGCAAAATGCAAGTACCAAATATGCCAAAAATGGTCAAATAATGAAAGTACAATTTCTACTTAAAATTGTTGCAAATAAATGGCAGATTATGAAAGTAGATGAAAAAATATGCACTTTCAAAAAAAATGGCACATGAAAAGGAGTCCATATGAGCCCAAATGAAGCCTCCAAAGTTGTAAAAATCGGGATTTCACGATTTTCAAAAAACCTGTATTTGAGAAATAGAAAAATCTTGCACCATTGTACAGATCACGAAATTCTACCCCAAAACAAAAAAAATTGCTCGAAAAAAGGAGTTCGGATGAGTGAGATATCGCTATTTGAAAATCGTCTGCAAAATTATAATTTCTGGAAAATTTCCGTCGCGCCTTCAAACTTCAAATGCCTCTAGATTTGGCCTCCGAAGTCCGATTTGGATGAAACAAAAGGCAAAACTGACTTTCTTGGACCTCCTCAATCCAATGGTAACCTCAATTTTGACCCATCAAGTTTCAGTAAAAACTTGCAATAGAAAGATTCAAAATGCAAACCCCAAATAGCATCAAATTTATCTCAATTGGCAAACCAATGACACTCTAATGGCTCTGATACCATGTGAGATTTTGCCAAGATCAAGAGGCAATGGAAAGCACAAATAAGAGAGAACAAAATAGATGATAGAAATAAATTGTATTCTATCAAGATGAAAAATATGATCAACTGGATCATTAAACATTACATACAATGAATATAAGCCTGCTTATATAGGCAAGGCTATATGGATATGTGAGCACACAAACATGACATGTGGCTCAATAAAAAACAAGGGTAGGTATGAAATAGGTGTGGGTAGGTAGGAGAAATAATATAATAGTCCACATGAGGTGGATCACCCACTGAATGTGGAGTGTAACAACAAGATCAACACCATAAAAGGTGGAAATTCTCCTACACACATTATCCCAATGTGGCACAAACACCCAAGTGTCTCATACCCAAACTACTATAAAATGCATTTCCTAAGTAAACTTAAGTAAGTGTAATAATATCCAAGATGAATAATTAATTACACCAACAGTTTTTTATATTTCATTGCATTGTTATAGATTTTCTCTAGTTATATATATATATATGTGTGTGTGTGTGTGTGTGTGTGTGGGTGTGTACATATGTATATATACATATGTAAATATGTACATATGTAAATATGTATGTATATATATATATATGTACATATGTATGTATATATATGTACATATATATATAATGTAATTTTATTTATATTTTAAATTTTTCTTCTCATTTGTTTATTATTGTTGTTCTTAGTGTTTAGATATTTTTTGTTTGTTCTTTTTTGAGGATTTTTTATGTGCTTATTTCTAGTTTTCTTTAGTGTGAGTATATCCTTTATTTTTATTTTTATTCCCTCCCTCAATCCGCGTGCTTTCTCTCTCTCTCTCTCTCTCTCACACACACACACACACACACACACACACACATTTATATTCAATCTGGATCTGCAAATGACCATCTTTCACCTCCTTTGAACTCTCATCCTGATGATGAATCACAAAGTGTGATTTGAAACGTTCATGATAAAAATAAAAATTTACACAATCGAATTCGGAAGCATCAAAATAATTATACCATGGATTGTGGAAATATGATAGCATTAAGTGGTTGACTTGTTTGTGGTGTTGAGAGTTGTGCTATTTGTTGTATTTGTTGTTGAACTTGCATTGTTGGATGTGTTTGTTGTTGATATTGTTTTCTCATGTTTATTTGTATGAGAATAGTTGGTATGTCTAATTTCATAATAAGAGATCGCACATCAACTGGCTCTAAGTTTGTATTAGGATGTCTGGATTTTTGAAATAGTTTAGACATTTGGGATCTACTCTCTTCACTTTTTTTAACCGTTTGTTCCAAGATTTCTATTTCTCGAGCCAGTTTATCTTCAAGTGATGGAGAAATAGGTATACACTTGTTTGTTCTTGATAAGTTTGATGCACGTTTGGGACATGTATATGTTGGATTGAGATAATTGATTGTTTGGTTGCAATGACATGGTCCCATGAAATTTGGAAGTTTGATAAGGGTAATGTTGTCTCCTAGAAGTTTGAGAGCTTGTTTCAACCATTGCACTCTATGCCATTTTTTTGGGATTTTTTAAGTTTAGGGATGAAAGTGCAACCCTACTTTTATTTTGGATTTTGAGAATTTTGAAAATGGACAAATGCAACTGAGGATGACAAATGCAACCTATGTTTTTGAATTTTTTTTTTGACAAATTGGATTAAGGAATGACAAGATGAAATCCTAAAGAACGACAATTCAACCTATGTTTTTGACAAATTTGATCAAGGAATGACAACATGAAATCCTAAAGAATGACAATGCAACTTTGGACTTGGATTAGGGAACAACCTAATTCTGAAGATAATGCAAAATGGAGATAATGATTTGACCCTATGTCTTATGAGGATGAAGACTATACAAGGACTAAAACTGGGATTATGACGTCTATGCAAGGACTTATGCGAGGATTACAACGACTATATGAGGATTATATGCAAAGATTATGAGGACAGTAATGGGATACAAATGAGGACTTTATAAGGACTATACAAGACAATGCAAGGACTTATGTGAAGATTATGACGACGTATATAAGGACTCTATAATGAGGAGTATGCAAGGACTTATGCAGAGTAAGGATGTAAATGAGGACTATAATGAGGACTATGCAAAACCTAAGGACTCTCGGAAAACCTATGGTCACAAGTATGTAAAATTTTGGACTTTGTTGGATTGTCTGGTGTTTCAAGATAGACTCTGTTTCAAGTAACTCTGTTTGTGGGACAAGTCTTTCTAATTCTGAGAACATTGTCTGAAGATAAGTATAGCTAGATGAATTATGTTTTGACAAACTCTGAGAATTCAGAGCCACGCAAGGTAGGGCCTAAAATAGCCCTAGATCAATACTGACTCGATATTGGTTCAACACAACGAGACATGAAAAAACATAGCAGACAATGCTTAGGCTAGATAGTGCAAACCATTCAATGGGGCCCTCGTAGAAAAATACCGAGACAAAACGAACAAATAGAGAGTCTGGCAGCACTGACTCCACTCCACGGCACACACTTCTCGGGCATGCTAATCTATCTTACCTCGAAGATCTGAAGATCTTATTACCAAGGGTTTTTTGTCTCATCATGCAAGGTACATGGAGGGTATCTAAGGGGTACGATCCGCACACCCGGAATCAATAAACATGGGATTTGGGCTACCAAGTTGGTTCTTATTGTAAGTTTCGAGGGGTCCTGATCCAACGACGGATTCTCAGAGCAAGCCACTTAAGGCTTTAGTTAAACTTATCGGTGCAGGGAAGGCCCCCACATACGTCGAATTCACTCAACACTCGAGTCACCTAACCAGTATATTTATATAGCAACTCAAAAAACCCACTCGAGAGTACGTTGGGAGAGATGATATTTCCAACGCATCCCAATTCGAAATACCTATGTGGGGTGATGAAATCCCCAGTCAAAGATACCCCTCACTACTGAAAAGAAAAAGTGGGTGTCATTATCACCTTTCCCTCTCTCCCAAGACCCCGAAGGCAGGTGGAAAGGTATTTAATGCAACAATAGGTCTACCCAAGACACAAAAAAGTTATTTTTCCCTTATATATTGCAATGTGTGATTTATTCTATTCATAAGGCAGATTCATGTCAATTTTAAAGTCCAAACTAAGGTGTGAGATACGCATGTGCATGTCTATTTTAAACACCAAAATGAAGTGTGAGATCATGCATGTCAATTTTAATCCAAGATTTATTTTAAGCACCAAGATGAAGTGTGAGATCATGCACGTCAATTTTAAACCCAAAATCCAAAAGTGAATTAACCCTAAAGGATCCTGCAATTAAAGTATTAGTAGTCTCAAAATAACCAGGAATGATCAAGCCTTCTCTGTACTTTTGCCACACGCTACAAACAAACCATTAGTAGTTGAAATCAAAATGACAACATTAAAAAAAAAAGTTTTTTTTTTAAAATTTATTTATTTATCTTTTTTTTAATTTATTTTTAATTTTTTAACCCCAAAATAAAATTACAAAGAAGATACCCTTGATGAGTTTCTGAGAGCTTTCCAAAAATGTAAGAATTTTAGAAAAAGACATTAATTTGCACCCTAGAGAGCATATTTATGGAAAAACATGAATTTTTAAAGATCTAGTTTTACGTTAATTATTTGACATCAGAATAAAAATGTAAAGAAGATACCCCCTGTGAAATTTTAAGAGCTTTCCAGAAATGTAAGAATTTTAGAAAAATTCTCTGATTTGCGCTCGAATTTTAGAATTTATTAAAAAAATTAAAATGATCATATCTTCATCGAAACAGATGGTATAGATTCAAATTTTTTATTGTAAGTGTGTATCAAGATCCTTGACCTGATGTAAAAAAATATCACAAAAATTCATTCATTTGCTCAAAAAATAAGAGATTTATGAAAATAATTGCAACTATCATATCTCACTCAAAAATGATATGATCTAAAGTTGTTTTTTTACTATAGAGTCATGAGATGGTCATTAACCTACAATAAAAAAAATCATGGAGAAATTCACAATAGTTTAGAAGATATGATAAAATCTTTGAATAGCCTACAATCTTGCCTAGAACCTGATCTGCACAATGTTAGTCTTGAGATTTTTGAATAAAACACCAATTGATATCAGAAAACCTCTTAGAATATGAATTTAAAAGAGAGGTACAGCTACAAGTTCCAATACCTATACGTGCAGGCATACACAAAATTCTAAATCAAAGTGTTGTTGAATTCATGTCGGGTTCACCAAAATGTGTATGCTTAAAATCATCATTACTTGACTAACTAGAAATTATAAAGAAATCACGAATCTATATTCTAGCTAAAGAATTCAAACAAACATCAATAGAATAATACAATCAAAGCAATAATGATGTAAAATATTAATCAAAACTCCCTATTCTATGATCGCATATGCCTTCCATTATTCTTCTCTTCTTCGTGGTATGATGACTCTCAAATATTGCACTGGTAATCTGCAATTGACACAAAGATTTGAAGTTCCTGATTGTTGAAATTGAGAAATTGATCCTGAATTTATAGATTTTTTGGTGAGATTGAATGAGAGGTGGAACTCAAATGAGCTCACATGTTGATTGATAGTTGAACTGCTAATTTGGAGGTGGAGCTCAATAGATTTAATAGATAAAAGAGTTAATTGATTAAGAAAAAAGTTGACTGAAGGATGAAAAAGAATGATTGGAGGAGAATTAAAGAATGGTGTAATTAATCAATTAAAATAGATTGAATAGTTAATTGATTGAAAACTTTTTGGAAAAAAACAAAGTGGAAGATAGAAATAGAGATTGAAAATATAATGATTTAATTAATTAATTAATTTAGCATGTGCTTGAACTTTGACTTTGATTTTCAATTTGATTTTTGAGTGTTAAGTGAATTTTTATTTTATTTAAATTCAACTCGATCTTTGAATTCATGCAAACCTAATTTATGAATTCAATTTGATTTTTGAAATCATGAAATTGAAATGCACATGTAACGAAATTAAATGAAATTAGAAGAATGTGAATTTGAATTAGAAGAATTAATAAAATTAAATGAAATTAGAATTTGGGGAATTGGAATTTGAATTTGAATTAATGAAATTAGACGAAATTAGAATTTTGGGAATTGAAATTTGAATTATGAAATTAGATGAAATTAGAATTTGGTTAAATTGGAATTGGAATTTGAATTAGAAGAATAAATTAGTTAATTAAATAATTTAATTATTTAGAAATTTAATTTAATTAAATAATAAAGATTATTCAATCAAAGGATTAAAATCAAAATTAATTAAATAATAAATTTTTAATTAATAATTAGAAAAGGGTTAAATGATTAATTGATTAGAAATAGAAATAGAATAATTAGTAAGATGATGAAGAAATAAATCTGCTATGTCTTCTTTTTGGAATTTGGTTATTGAGAGACTTAAATCTCATATTTCTGCTTGGAAGGCTAGGTGGTTGTCTCTTTCAGGTAGGATACTTCTCATTAAAATGGTCCTATCTGTCATTCCTAATTACTATATCTCAGTTCTTCAAGCTCCCAAATCAGTCATCTCCCAAATTGAAAAGATTATTCAATCTTTTCTTTGGAAAAATAACATGATAGAAGATAAAAAAAGATTCCACTGATTTTTTTGACCAAGATGTCTCTTTCCAAGCAAGTTGGTGGTGTTGGGATTCAGGACTTATCTAAAAGAAATAGGGCTTTTGGGGGCAAACTAGTTTGGTCTATGTATACTAAGCTCCAATCTTTGTGGTGCCAAATTATGCAGTCTAAGTATTTGGATTCCCAGAATCCTACTAGGATCTTCACAATTTTTAATCCTCCTCAGGGGTCTTCTATTTGGAACTTTATGATCTTATGTAGGGAAGTGGTCTCTAATTTTCTCTCTTGGCAGGTTCATTCGGGGGAGGATATTCTTTTTTGGAAAGACTCTTGGAATGGCTTTCCCCCTCTTTCGCAGCATGATTCTCTTGCTTCTATTTCAGTTGTTCTTTCTCAATCATGGGAAGTTAGATTGGTTGATTATGTAGATAGTGTTGATCTATTTTCTCACAAGGTCTCATGGAAGGATCCCTCTACTCTTCCATTGTCTATGCAGGAAATTCAAAATTTTAAATCTATTTTGCAAGATCGGGCGGCTTTCCTTTCTAACATCAAAGATCAACTTATTTGGTGCCCTTCTAAATCGGGAAACTACTCTGTTAAAGAAGGATATTTTGTTGTTCAACAAATGGCCAATCAAAATGCTCCTCATCGTGCCTTTTTGTTCTGTTGGAATAATTCAGTATTACCTAAAGCTGGTGTTTTTTCCTGGCTCACGCTGCAAAATAGAATTTTGACTAGTGATCGTTTAGTTAAATTTAATATTGCAGCCTCCTTTTCTTGTGTCTTATGTGGTAAAGCTCTTGAAGATGTCAATCATCTTTTTCTTCATTGTGAGTTTGCGATTAGTTGTTGGCATTTTGTCCTCCAAAAGTTATCTCTTTCATTCCCTTTGCCTTTATCTTTATGGAACATGTTTTAGTCTTGGCTAGTTTTGTACATCTTCTCTATTTGCTTGTTTGTGGTTTATAATTCCCTCTTCAGTCATATGGGCCATTTGGTGGGAAAGCAATAAGCGCATTTTTAGATGTGACTCGTCGGATTTATCTGTTGTTCTTGGGATTTTGGAAAGAAGTATTATTGAGCAAGTTAATGCTCATGTTCAGAAATATTTTAAGATGAATTCAGAGTTCTCTTCTTGGGACAATTTTATGATTTTTTCTTGGAAAAGTATCATTATTCCTATATCACCCATCTTTCCAAGGATTCGGAAAACACCTGTAGACAGAAATTCCATAAAATGGCATCCTCCTAATGCCCCTTTTTGTAAATTGAATCTTGGTGGATCCTCTCATGGAAATCCTGGTGATTCAGAAATAGGGATAGATTTTCATGATCATTTGGGTTCTTTATTAGCAATAAAATATATGCCAATTTCTTCTGGCACAAATAATATGTCTAAGGCTTGTGCTCTTTTAGAAGGTCTTGTTATGGCTAAGGATTTGAATTTCAAATACCTTCATATTGAAGGTGATTCGACTATTGTCATTCATGCTTGCAAGGCAAGAAAAGCTGATAATTGGCATTTCCGATATATTCTTGAAAAAATATGGGCTCTTCTTGATACGTTTGAGCACCTCATCATCTCACATGTTTATCGTGAAGGTAATGCATTGGCTGATTGCCTCGCTAATATGGGTTGTGACAAAACTGTTATTGATTCCTCTCGATTGGGGTGTGATTTGATGAGCTTCCCAAACCTATTAAGTATAGCCTGTAGAGAGTCGAGTATTTAATCTTTCTTATTATATGATTGCTCATTTATATGAGTTGATATTCTCTTCTCTTAGTGAGGTATTCCTTTTCATAATTCCATTTGGTTTTGATTTGAGGTACTTTGCTTTACTCGTTCATCACTTGGCATTCATTAATGATGAGTTGGTTGTTATTGATGTTCGTGTGTTTGGTACTCTCTTCTGGTGCGAAATTTGGAGATATTTATTTTCACATTGGGAAATCGTCCTTCATATGCCATTTAAAGTTTGGCGTGACATTGTTTTCATGATTATCTATGTACGTCGCTTCTTTTGGTTTGTCAAATTTTTTATGATATATCTCCTCTTTCTTTTCATTTACGGCATAAAAATTTTGGGCTTCATTTTTCTCTAGCATTTCCGCATTCACCTCTTCTCCTTTGGCATTTGTCTATAATGGCGGACCACATATCTCATGTCATTGGTGTCAGTCATGTTTTGGACCCTTATGTCTCTTGTAAATTCTTTGCATTTTGTAGTATATATATTTTGGTTGCAGGTGTTTTTTGGTGCAGGGACATGTCAATTTTGGTTGCAAGAGTTCTTTGTTGCAGGGCCTTCAAGATATCCCATGAAGATGGATCTGTCCTTCGATGCTGGTTTAGTCCTCTTTCTTTTTGGAGCTCTCTTCTTCATTCACTGGGCAGTCTATGTTATTTCTTTTTCATGTCCTTATTTTGTAAATAAGATTGCATGCTCCTTTTCTGTAAAATGAGCTTGCATGCTCCTGTTTGTAAATGAGCATGCATGCTCCTTTGTTGATCTCTATTGTGTAACTAGCTTTGGCTAGAGGATTGCTCACTACTTCTCTTCTATAGTCATGTTCATGAGCAATGACCAGAGTTTTTCTTGCTGGTTCTTTTCTCTAGGAGCTCAGTTTGAACCAGTTTTTAAATATATTGTAAAAATTATATATTATTAATAAAATATATCAAGTGGCATTGCCACCTTGCCAAAAAAAAAAGATGATAAAGAAATATGAATTTAGAAGAATAAGATTAATTAAATTAATTAAAGAATTAAAGAACTATTTAACTAACTGGACGAATAATTAGTGCATGGTCAATGAGACATTTTTAGGTGTCTACATTAGTTATTGCCTTGGTTGTTGTAAAATTTGCCCCTTCGACACTACAATTTTTTTTCCTCTTTAAACCTCAATTATTAATTAAGTAAATCTAT
The DNA here is from genome assembly GCF_030272615.1 of Cryptomeria japonica. Classification (NCBI taxonomy): domain Eukaryota; kingdom Viridiplantae; phylum Streptophyta; class Pinopsida; order Cupressales; family Cupressaceae; genus Cryptomeria; species Cryptomeria japonica. The sequence continues at coordinate 413,576,514 of NC_081414.1, read as the reverse complement.
TAATTTAGTCCCCATTACAATAAAAAGATAACCACTTTGCCACCAGGTGTTGGTTCCATACCCATCATTAGCAATCATTAGTGTAAAACTTTATACATATGCATAAGGGATATATCACAAACACACACATAGTGATTGTCTTGAGCATGCATCACATATACACAAAGGAAAAGCTCATACACATTACAAGTACACAAAGTACACAAGCTTACTAGCTCCAACATTCATCAAAGACATAATGAGTAGCTCCAACCTTCATCACATACACAATGAGTAGATTTAACATACATCACATAAACAATAGTGATTGACTCATAAAAGCATCGCAAAGACAATAATGGTCGGCTCATACGTGCATCACAAAAACAATAATGATTGACTCATATAGGCATCACAAAAATAATAATGATTGGCTCATGCAAGCATCATAAAAACAACGATGATTAGCTCCTACACAATCACTATCTATCTCTTGTCTATAGTGCATTCCAAAGAGAAAAGTAAGGTCAATGCATTGCACACTACACCATGGATCCCAATCCTTTCCCTAATCTTTTGCACCAATGGATAATTGGGAAGAGGATTTGGTGCATCCCATGCTACATCAAGATCCATCCTCAACCCAACAAGGTCAAGCAAACCATATGACAACTAGGAATAGGATTATACTTGGCTCCAGGATTAGTCTTGAAGATATTTCTCTTGTGAATGTTGAAAACTAACCAATCATAGTCCTGAAGATATTTTTGTTATGAATGTTGAAAACTAACCAATCACTTCTCCATGCAATAATGATCAATGATGTGCAATCTCACTCCTTGTATTCATCATAAGCCGCTCAAACGACTCTATGTTGTTCCATTTTTGCTCATTTTTCTATATCCTTTTTATCACCAAAACCTTGTATTATTAATGCTTTGATAGTAGTTTGAGACCTGTGGAATCTCTGAGTGGCACAATAGGGTCAATGTGGTGAATGGTTGATAATGTAGCTTATTCATATGCTAAGATTGATTTCCATCTTGGGTACTCACTAGAGTTAAGACTTGAGACTGTAATATTTATCCCAAAGCACCATTTGATAGTGATGTCTTCTGCACATCCATGATGATCCATGCGACTAGTAATAAACCTCTCCTTTTAAAACATTAGTGATATATCACATAGATTATGTTAAACTCGTATCCATAAATCCTCTTTAAACCACATGCCACTCCTATCAAACCCACACTCAAAAAAATTTATCTCGTGTAAAAACAAGCCCAAAATATGTCCATAAACTAAATTAGTAGTAAACACTACAAAACATGGCACTTAAAACATAGAGAAATTATTGAGAAATCTAGCTTTTATTATATTCAATCAACCACTATTTAACCACACATTGCATTGTTATTTGCAATGAACAACTTCATATTTATAGCCAAACTTAGAGACTTCTAGATTTCTAGAGAATTTTAAAAGTAGAAGCTCTTTTGCCTTGATAGATTCTAGTTGTTTCTCTTTTTTTTGGAAAATTCTATCTCTCTAAACAATATTATTCCTTAACATCCCCCCTTAAGATTAGCTAGTGCAATGTAGTGAATAAATTAGGGTTTCACAAGTTATGCTTTGAAAACTAGGAAATGACCGAACTTTCACATGTATTACATTAAAAGGAGGATAAATGCAATATATCCAACCTCAATTCTATTAGGAAGAGGATTAAATGCTGATTGTAGTCCTTATTCCCCTTTTATTTGAGTTGAAAATTTAATTGGAATTTTATAGTTTGGATTTAGAGAAAAATAATAGATAATTGAGAGGAAACGGTAAAAACAAACTACTACAGATATCCAACAAATCCACAAACGGGTATCTAGTCAAAAGAAGATGTTTAGAATTTGTATTTGCAAGTTTGGCCTGATTTTTCAAGACCATGTAGTACAGATTCGCCCTAGTCCTTTGATTTCACTCCGTCAAACGTTGAATTTATTCAAAATTGTCAATTCTATCAAAATCTCTTAGTACAACTCCTAAGTTGATTTCCTACACACGGAAAGAGAGAGAAAAGTGTTGTAGATAGGGGTTTGCCATGGGTCAAACCCATATTTAGGAATTAACCTTGAAATTGAAATAGAAATTGCAGCAAGATGTTTTGCTTTTGAGGGAAAGGCTAGATTTGAAATGAAATACTTGTAATTGAAATGTATACCTTGATGAAGCTTGCATGAATCCTCACACAAGGGTTTTAGGGTTTCATGTAGAATGTCTTCATAGAAGGTTGATCATGGATGCCATTTTGAATGTTTGAACTTGACTACACTTCCTCTCCAATTCTTGATGAATGCTTGATTGCTTGCTCACTAAAAATTGAAAATTGAGATCATAAGATGACTCAGATTTCATTTTGTTAGGTTTCAAATGAGAGGGGTAGACCTCCTTTTATACCTGACCGCTTGAAAATTAATTGAATTTTTGGAGTAGGCTGACACAAGATCAACTTTCATGATCACTTGAGGTGATTGTTGTGAGGACCAAATTTGGGTCCTAATTGAGAGGATTAGGGCATTGGGCACCCTAATCCTGAGATAGGACCAGGGCACCCAACGCCCCAGGACTCAAGTTTGAGGAGAAAGGCAGGGAATGTGATGAATTTGCAAGTTTGTAGTTGGTGTGAATAAAATCAAAACAGTCATCAGGCATCGAAAGACAAAGCACCAAGGTGAGGTTTAGGCAAAGACGAAATTGTATGTGGATACAATTTATGTCACAGCTAGAATGTTATAAAGAAGATACAAAGAAGAGAGTGGCATTATAACACTATCCCCCCATAATGTTCATCTCTAGCTTATCGACCATTCCTTGTAATTCCAAAAATTTAGCCTCAATCATAGTCTTAGTAAATATATCAGTTATTTGTTCTTCACTTGGACAAAATTGTACATTGACAATAGGTGTGTGAAGTAGATCTTGAATGTAGTGAAAATCAAGCTCAATATGCTTTATTTTGGCATGAAAAATTGGATTGTTTGCAACTTGGATGGTGCTTTGATTGTCACAATACAAAGTATTAATATAACTTTGAGGAAGACCAAGCTCAAATAAAATATTTTGAATCCAAACCGCTTCTTTTCTTGCTTCTTTTGTTGCTCTGTATTCTTCTTCACATAACGACAATGATGTTTGTTTTTTGTTGCTTCATGTAATTGGACTTGAACCAAGCTAGAAAAAAATAACCACATGTAGATTTTATATCATCTATATCACCTCTCCAATCTGAATCCGGATATATAACCAACGAACTAGAAGTCTTGTAGCCATAATGGATGCCAAAATATAGTGTTCATCAAATGTATCTCAAAATTCTTTTAGCAACCAACCAAAGATTTTATTTAGGAGCCTATATAAATTTAGATACTAGATTGACTATGAAACAAATATCTCATCTAGAATGAGTCAAATAAACCAAGCTACGAACAAGCTATCTATATAAAGTGGCATCTACACTTTTAGAAGTACATTCTTTAGTAAGTTTCTCTCCTGATTGAAAGGGAATAACAGTTGGCTTGCATTCAAGCATGTTAAATTTTTCTAAAAGATCCAAAGCATACTTTGTTGTGAGATGAATAATCCATAATGAAGTTTGCAGACTTGTAGACTAAGAAAATAATTGAGTTCTCCCAAATCACTCATATGAAATACCTTCTTAAGATCAAATTTTAAATCATTAATTAACCCAATATTTGGTCATGCAATAAGTAAATCATCTATATAAATTGCAAAAACAATAATATCATATTGGACTCTCTTCATATAAAGATTTGGATCAGATTTACACTTTTAAACCAATGAAGTTGAAAGTACCTATCAATCTTCTCATTCCATGCTTGTGGTGTTTATTTTAGACCATAAAGTGACTTCTTGAATTCGCAAACAAGGTTAGGATTTTCATAATCGACAAAACCTCGTGGTTGATCCATATTGATTTCTTCATATACATCTCCATTTAAGAAAGTATTTTTAACATCCATTTGATGAATATGCCACCCAAGACTTGCAACCAAGGAAAGAATAATTCTAATTGTATTCAATTTAATGACGGGAGCGAGGGTTTCTTCATAATCAACACCCTCTTTTTGATCAACCCCTTTAGCAACTAGTCTAGCTTTGAATTTTTCAATAGCACCATCTGATTTAAATTTTGTTTTGTAAATCCATTTGCAGCCAATAACATTTTTACCTTTGGGATGGGGCACAAGTACCCAAGTGTTGTTCTTTAGCAATGCATCATATTCCTCTTTCATAGCTTTCTCTCATTCTTTCTTCCCTCTAGCTTCCTAATAAGAGATTGGGTTATTTATTTGTAATACTTTGGCCATGGGAGCACTACCATTCCTTCCTCGGTTCTTAGAACCTTGGCTATATATTTCTTCAATACTCCTTGTATTTTGTTTAGCTGAAATGTCATCTTCTTCATCATCACTACCTAAAAAATGTGTTGATCACAAGGATTAGTTATTTCATTAGTACACACTTTATCCTCATTTATATAGGGAGCATTAGTTGTTAAAGAGTGAGAAGAAGTGGTTGGAAGTTGTGAATGTTCATCGAACTTTACATCTCTACTAACAAAGATCTTTTTTGTTGTCAAATCATATAACCTATAAGCCTTTGATTCTTCAATGTAACCCATAAGCAAACACTTATGACTCTTTGGTTCCAACTTTTTCCTCTTTTCATCATGAATGTGTGCCCAAGCAATACACCCAAATACTTTAAAATACTCAATGTGAGGTTTCCTACCACTCCATGCTTCTTTAGGGGTGATGTTTGGGAGGGCTTTGGTGGGGATTCTATTCATAATATGTGCAGCACAAGAAATAGACAAACCCCAAAATTTATTATGCAAACTTTTGTAATGCAACATACAACAAGCCATTTCTAAAAGAGTTCTATTAATTCTTTCAACGACCCCATTTTGTTGAGGGGTATAAGGATCTAATATTTGCATCTTAATACCATAATTTTCACAAAATGATTCAAATGCATGATTATATAATTCACCCTCAATATCCAACCTTAAACATTTAATTATTTTTCCATTTTGGTTTTCAAGTAATGCTTTGAACTTTTGAAAAACTTCAAACACTTCATTTTTTCTTTCAAGAAATTAAACATGTGCATGTTTGCTATAATCATCAATAAAAGTGAGAAGGCACCTGACACCTGGAAGTGATGGATAGCTTTATTCACACAAATAACTATGAATGAGTTGTAGTGGATGATTAGCTCTCCATGCTTTTCCTGATTCAAAAGGATCTCAATGGTGTTTACCTAAAACACATCCTTCACACACACCGTCAAAAGCTGAAATTTTTGTTAGTCCTCTAGCAATATCCTTTCGAACCATGTCTTGTAACTATCTATAGTTTATATGTCCAAGTCTAGCATGCCAAAGTTTTGACATGAAATCAGTTTGAGCAATGAAAGCACGGGAGTGTGTGTGTTCATTATCAACAAGCTTGAATGTATGGAATTACATCTGTAGACACCCAAAAATGGTCAACGCTTGCAAGGTCATACTTTAACATTTGCGCATTGCCTCATTTTAGGTTTTTGCATCGCATTAACATTTCTCCTATGTCACGCACTTGGTCTTTATCATTTGCGAACATTGAGTCATTCTTCTACATTCCTCAATCATCTCGTCCTCGAATTTGGTCTTGTCGACAACATTATCCAGTCATGATTTTGATCGATTTTACTTTGTCGCATCAATGTGCGTATTCATTTGTCATCAATCATTGTTCTCTTATCAATCTTATCATCAATCTTATCATTTTGGACATTGTCAACCCTAATTAGGGTTTTGTCCTCTTGTCGATTTATCATCAATCCTTCAATCTTGTCATTTTGCGATCATTTCGCTATCGATCATTGTCTATCTCAATTATGTCAATTTGGATCAATTTGTCATTGTTCCTCGTCAATTGGTGCATTTATCAATCAAATTATTTTGTCCCATTGGTCCTTTATCAATTCAAAATCATGACATTAATTATCTTTAATCAAGACCTAATTGTCATTTCTAATTCGTCTTCTAGGGTTTTATGATTTAGTCATTTAACCTAATTTGTCATTTCTTCCTTTAGGATTAAATAAATTACTTATTTATCCTAAGTCTTCTCATTACAATTAAATCTTTATTTAATTGGCTAATTATTCTTCTTTGTGAATTGATTAATAAATGAAAAATTATTAATTAATTCACTAATTCCTAAATCCTATTTTTCATCAATTTCTAATTCCAATTTCCTAATTTTCATCAATTTCAATTTCCTATTTTCTTAATTTCTAATTTCTTTTCCCTCCTATTTCATCTCCTAATTCCATGGGAATGGCATGTCAATTTGTCATGAAATTGTCATAATTGATAATCAATCAATTTGACATAGAATGTGTCATAATTTGTCATCAAATTGTCAATCAATCAAATTGTGCATGGAAAGTGCATAATTTGTCATAATTTGTCATATTGATTTGCAATTTCCATTTGAATTGCATCATGCCAATTTTGTGATTTCTCCAATTTCTCTATAAATTGAATAATTTTTCTTCAATCATCCCCTTCAATTACTTCTTGAAATCCGAATTGCTGTCAAACTATCAAATTTTAGTTCTAGTACTCTTGAGCTTTTTGCTTTCAATTGTGAGAGCACTTGTAGGTGAGATCCACAAAACTATTGAAGAGGAAAGAACAACAATGGAGCCGCATGGAAGGAGTATTCAATCTTGAATCTGGTTTGCATAATGTTTTCTTTTGAATGCTTCATTTTCATACCTCTATTGAATGTGCATTGTAATTAGGTTCATTTCAATGAGTATTCTCATGATATTGCTTTGATTGTCTTATGTTTTGATTTGATATATCTTATTTTGATGAATCCTAATTTCTATCCCACATTAAATGGTGAACCCGACGTTAATACTAACCTTCTAACCATCTTACTGTGTTTTGGAGTCCTTCTAAGCTGATTTGCAAGTCAAAACTCAAAAACAGGGTCGTGCAGTGCATTCTGGACACATCCTGCGCCTGTGTGAAGCATCTTGCGCCTGTGTTGAAGAGTCTTGCGCCTGTGTCAAGACATTCTGCGCTTGTGTCAGACATCTTGCGCCTGTGTTATGTCTTTTGCGCCTGTGTAAAGTCCAAAACAGAGGTAAAAAATACAGTTTTTACTTGAAAAATTTTCTATGTTTTAGTAAATTGCAATTTTGAGGGTCTTCAGTGCATTTTTGGACAAATGTTGTGCCTGGAAACATGAAGAGATATCTTCGATGTTTCCGAAATTTGGTTCTAGATTATTTGAATACCTTTCTAACGCATTAAACGGTTTGTAATTTGGAGCTAGGATGAGAAAGTTATGCCTTCTCAAAGTGGACTGAAATTTTGATAGTTTTTATAAATCAAATCATCTGTGTTTTGGATTTTGGTACTAATTGTTGGTGTAGGATCTTGGCGTACGCATGACAAAGACTAAAAATCAAATTACTAATGTGTGTTATGCAGATTCGATGGTCAAAGACTACAAATCAAACTTCTGACATGTGTTTTGCAGGTTGCCTTGGAGAAACAACCAAATTGTGTGTTTGAGTTTTCTAATTAGGCACTTAGTGATTTTTTTTAAATAGGTTGGAAATGAACCCTTGTTTGCTTTGTTTTCTAAGTATGACATTGGAGTAGGAGAGTATGCTCTCATCCTTCATAGGGTGATCAGAAATCCAGATCTTCAATACCATGCTTGTCTTGTTGATTGTTTGTCTCCATTAGAGGGCCTGCCTTCCCGACCACTTTGCTTTAGCAAGCAAGTGATAATCATGAGAAGGGAACGACCCAAAGTGAGTACGGCTAGAATTCCTGGGCATTCTAACTCACTATAAACAAATACCTGATGAGCGAAAGCTTTGAAGGAAGTGTTACATGGGAATTGCAGTTACTTGGGAAGTGATGCCCCTTGAAACTCTTTCTCATATCAACATCTAAGTAGGGCCTCTTGGTCTAAATCGTGCTTGCGCGACTACATTTGTTTGGTATCTTGATGGGCTTAATGTCTCAATCATGTTTTCATGACATCAAGGAGTAATGCTTAACAGAAATCCTTACTACATACCTTGTTTTTAGAGGCCAAAAACCCTTCTAGCTGCTTGAGAAGGACAAATTCGGATACTTGGAAGAGATACTAAGTTCGCCATGGGGAGATTCCATGGGGACTGATGCTTGGCTGCCCTGAGAAGTGAGTGCCGTGGAGGGGAGCCCGTGGGGTCAAGCATCTATGTATTCTCCTTGAATCTCATAATGAGTCTACCTCTCAAGTACCTAATGTCTTTGCCTACCCTAAGGAATGTGGAAATGAGCATGATTGTCTTGAGTCTAAATTGCAATATCTTGTATTCTTTGATTGTCAAAAGTTGAATGATATCCTATTTCAAAAAGCAAAACAAATTGATCTAACACAAGGTTAAACACAAGAGACATTCATCCAACAAACATTCAACAAGATTCAAAGATCATCCTTCAAGCATGGTTATCCAACATTGGTCAAAAACTTGTCTCAACTCTTATGTCACTTGCATTTAGGTTCATCCTAGTTTGCATTTTGCAAGTTCATTATCAAGTATCAAAGTTAGGATTCACCTAAGTCATACTTCTTTTGCATAAAAGTCATCCTTTTACATGAGTCCTCTTGCATAAGAGCAATATCATTTCATAATTAAACCCTAGGTTTCATCTTAGGTTGACATTGTCATACATTGGCATTTGCATAGCCCAAGTCTCTTCATTAAACCTAAGTCATTGTCATATCATATTAAGATCATATACATATTAATTATCCTTTCGCATATAGTCTCAAAACCTAGGTCTTGTCATACTTGAGCAATCCAAATCTTTGATAAACCCCAAGTCATTGTTAAGAAGTCTAGACCTCATCAAGTCTTTTGTCCTTTTTGTCATCAATATCATTTCGTCAAACCTAGCTTAGTATCCAAGCATATAGGGGAGACATTGTCATCTTGTCCTTTGTCAATTAAGTCCTTTTGTCCTTTGAGGTCTAGACATCATTCCAATTTCCCAAGGTTCCTCTCTTAGATTTGCATTTCAAAAGTTTGTCAAAATCTTCAAAAACAACCAAAAACATAGATTGCATTCTTAACATAGATTGCATTTTCATTTATTTAGTTCGCATTTAGTTGCATATCATACATTATACTTGAAAAATTCCAAAAATATTGCATTTGCATAGTGACATGTCTATTGAAACAAGGTTCCAAGCACCAATGATGCAACAAAGTTTGACATATCAACCGACAATGCAATCACAATTCTATTCAACCCAACAACAAAGCAACATTGGTCAAACTTATCATGATGATTTAAATGTCCAAATACAAAAACTAGAGGAGAAACTAGCTCAAGAAAAGGAGATATTGGAGCAAAAAGTGATAAACAGTGAGAAGATAAGATCTCAAATGTCCAAAATGTTTCAAAAATTTCCAGGTCAAAATTTTGAGCCAATTAATGTAAGATCTCTTCTTGAACGATCAGACATACCAGCTCTCCTCTCCCAAATAGAGATGATGAAACAATTACGAGAAAGGAGACAACATCAATTTCAACATTATGTGCCTCCACAACAAGAACAAGAAGGTGTTTACTATCAATCATATTTTCAACCATCACAACCAATGACACAACCAATTGTTCAACATATGCAACCAACACAATCAATGGTCCAATTTCAACAATATGTCCAACCAACAATACAATGTCAACAAATAGTTCAACCAATGGTGGAATATCAATGTCAACAACCACAACCAAACATTCAAAAACAAAACTTGCAACATGCACCAAGCCGAATTTTGAACATGTCAAACCAAAATGATCAACATCTAGTTCAATATCAGAAAATGACATCAAATCAAAAACAAGTTCAAGTTCAATCAACATATCAATGTCAACAACTGCCACAAAACATTCAAAAACAAAGGTTGCAACACACACCAACCCAAGTTTCAAACATGTCAAACCAATCTTATCAACATCAAGTCCAATATCAAAACATGACATCAAATCAAAAACAAGTTCAAATTCCAAGTCCAACTATGTCAAAACCTCGAAAGAAAGGTGGCCTTATTGCAATGCTCTTAAGGAAAAAACTAAGTGAGTCTTTTGAGGAAGATAAAGATAATACACTTATGTCTAGCAATGCCTCATCCCCTCACAAGAAAATTGACTCTCCAGTGGCATCTATCCCTACACCTTTAAAAGTTTCACAAGAACCTTCCATATTGTCCTCATCAAACAATACACCCAAGGATGCAATTATCCAAGAGCTATCCATAATTGATTGCCACGATAATCCAATTTGTGATGCACATCCTTGTCATATTTCAGAAATACAAGACCCAATGCCACCATGCACTTTATTGCCATTCCCTATTTTAGAGGACCCCATTCGAAGTCCCTCTTCCTCATGTTCAAGCATTGATTCCTTGACAGAATCCATCACAAATTTTCAAAGTGCCTTTCCTTCATGCCAAAGCATTAATCCCTTGTCAGAATCCTCCATGCATATCCAAAGTCCAACCTCATGTCAAGAGGATAATTTAGAGCACGAAGAAATGAGTCCTAAAGCAAATCAAGATCAAGATCCTGAAACCTTATCACCCCATCCAATTGTTGACCAGGACTCCATCTTCCCAAACACTCACGATGATTCTCCTATTCTTGTCCATCATATCCAAAGTCCTATTAACACTCCATTCCCTGAGCAAGATCAAGATATCCTAGTCCATCCAATCCCAAACGATCCCATTCCATTTAATGAGCAAAATGTCCTTTCAAATCCCATTGACATTCCACTTCCTCAGAAAGATCAAGATATCCCTTCCATCCTTTCCGATGATCCCATTGAAAGTCAAGAGCAAAGCACCTTTAAAGAAGATTCCAATGATCTTCCTCCTTGTCAAGATCAAATAATTCCTTCAGATCCTCCACAAGATCCACTTGTCCCTCCATCTCCACGTCCTAATCCCGCATATCCACTCCAAGATTGCATTTCTTTTGACGATCCCATTATTTCTTCCATTCCATCTCTTGAAGAGCCTATCATTGAACCATGTCTACTACACAATTCTAATAACCCTTGGAATCCTTCAACCCCTTCAATTACTTCTTGAAATCCAAATTGCTGTCAAACTATCAAATTTTAGTTCTAGTACTCTTGAGCTTTTTGCTTTCAATTGTGAGAGCACTTGTAGGTGAGATCCACAAAACTATTGAAGAGGAAAGAACAACAATGGAGCCACATGGAAGGAGTATTCAATCTTGAATCTGGTTTGCATAATGTTTTCTTTTGAATGCTTCATTTTCATACCTCTATTGAATGTGCATTGTGATTAGGTTCATTGCAATGAGTATTTCTTTGATTGAGCTATAATGTCTTATGTTTTGATTTGATCTACTTATGTTTTAGGTTTTTGCGTCGCATTAACATTTCTCCTATGTCACGCACTTGATTTTTATCATTTGCAAACATTGAGTCATTCTTCTACATTCTTCAATCATCTCGTCCTTGAATTTGGTCTTGTCAACAACATTATCCAGTCATGATTTTGATCGATTTTATCTTATTGCATCAATGAGCATGCTTATTTGTCATCATTTTGGACATCGTCAATCCTAATTAGGGTTTTGTCCTCTTATCAATCTTATCATCAATCTTATCATTTTGGACATCGTCAATCCTAATTAGGGTTTTGTGCTCTTTTCAATCTTGTCGATTTATCATCAATCCTTCAACCTTGTCATTTTAACGATCGATTTGTCATCGATCGTTGTCATGTTCAATCTTGTCATTTTGCGATCGATTTGTCATTGATCATGGTTATTTTCAATCTTGTCATCTTGCAATCCATTTTGTTGTCGATCCTTGTCCACTTGTCAATTTTGTCATTTTGCGACCGATTTGTCATCGATCGTTGTCTGTCTCAATTGTGTCAATTTGGATCAATTTGTCATTGTTCCTCGTTAATTGGCGCATTTTCTCAATCATTTTGTCGCATTGGTCATTTATCAAAATCAAATCATGACATTAATTATCTCTAATCAAGACCTAATTGTCATTTTCGCATTTCTAATTCGTCTTCTAGGGTTTTATGATTTAGTCATTTAACCTAATTCGCCATTTCTTCCTCTAGGATTACTAAATTACTTGTTAATCCTAAGTCTTCTTATTACAATTAAATCTTTATTTAATTGGCTAATTATTCTTCTTTGTGAATTGATTAATAAATGAAAAATTATTAATTAATTCACTAATTCCTAAATCCTATTTTTCATCAATTTCTAATTCCTATTTCCTAATTGGTCATCAATTTCAATTTTCCTAATTTTCAAATTTCTAATTTCTTTTCCCTCCTATTTCATCTCCTAATTCTATGGGAATGACATGTCAATTTGTCATGAAATTGTCATAATTGATAATCAATCAATTTTGACATAGAATGTGTCATAATTTGTCATCAAATTGTCAATCAATCAAATTGTGCATGGAAAGTGCATAATTTGTCATAATTTGTCATATTGATTTGCAATTTCCATTTGAATTGCATCATGCCAATTTTGTGATTTTTCCAATTTCTCTATAAATTGGATAATTTTTCTTCAATCACCCCCCTTCAATTACTTCTTGAAATCCGAATTGCTGTCAAACTATCAAATTTTAGTTCTAGTACTCTTGAGCTTTTTGCTTTCAATTGTGAGAGCACTTGTAGGTGAGATCCACAAAACTATTGAAGAGGAAAGAACAACAATGGAGCCGCATGGAAGGAGTATTCAATCTTGAATCTGGTTTGCATAATGTTTTCTTTTGAATGCTTCATTTTCATACCTCTATTGAATGTGCATTGTAATTAGGTTCATTTCAATGAGTATTCTCATGATATTGCTTTGATTGTCTTATGTTTTGATTTGATATACTTATCTTTTGATGAATCCTAATTTCTACGCTACATTAAATGGTGAACCCGACGTGAATCCTGACCTTCTAACCATCTTACTGTGTTTTTGAGTGCTTCTAAGTTGATTTGCAGGTCAAAAAACTCAAAAACAGGGCCGTGCAGTGCATTCTGGACACTTCTGCGCCTGTGTGAAGCATCTTGCGCCTGTGTTGAAGAGTCTTGCGCCTGTGTCAAGACATCTTGCGCTTGTGTTTGACAACCTGCGCTTGTGTCATGTCTTCTGCGCTTGTGTAAAGTCCAGATCAGAGGGTAAAAAAATGCAGTTTACTTGAAATTTTTGATGTTTTTGCATTCTGTTTTCTGTGTTTTGGATTTTGGTACTGATTATTTGTGCAGGATCTTGGCTTACGCATGACAAAGACTAAAAATCAAATTACTAACGTGTGTTATGCAGATTCGATGGTCAAAGACTATAAATCAAACTTCTGACATGTGTTTTGCAGGTTGCCTTGGAGAAACAACCAAATTGTGTGTTTGAGTTTTCTAATTAGGCACTTACTGATTTTTTTTAAATAGGTTGGAAATGAACCCTTGTTTGCTTTGTTTTCTAAGTATGACATTGGATTAGGAGAGTATGCTCTCATCCTTCATAGGGTGATCAGAAATCCAGATCTTCAATACCATGCTTGTCTTGTTGATTGTTTGTCTCCATTAGAGGGCCTGCCTTCCCGACCACTTTGCTTTAGCAAGCAAGTGATAATCGTGAGAAGGGAACGACCCAAAGTGAGTACGGCTAGAATTCCTGGGCATTCTAACTCACTATAAACAAATACCTGATGAGCGAAAGCTTTGAAGGAAGTGTTACGTGGGAATTGTAGTTACTTGGGAAGTGATGCCCCTTGAAACTCTTTCTCATATCAACATCTAAGTAGGGCCTCTTGGTCTAAATCGCGCTTGCGTGACTACATTTGTTGGTATCTTGATGGGCTTAATGTCTCAATCATGCTTGCATGACATCAAGGAGTAATGCTTAACAGAAATCCTTACTACATACCTTGTTTTTAGAGGCCAAAAACCCTTCTAGTTGCTTGAGAAGGACAAATTCGGATACTTGGAAGAGATACTAAGTTCGCCATGGGGAGATTCCATGGGGACTGATGCTTGGCTGCCCTGAGAAGTGAGTGCCGTGGAGGGGAGCCCGTGGGGTCAAGCATCTATGTATTCTCCTTGAATCCCATAATGAGTCTACCTCTCAAGTACCTAATGTCTTTGCCTACCCTAAGAAATGTGGAAATGAGCATGATTGTCTTAAGTCTAAGTTATAACATCTTGTATTCTTTGATTGTCAAAAGTTGAATACCATTTCAAGAACAAACACATTGATCAAAACAAGATTAAACACCAAAGACATTCATCCAACAAAAGTTCAACAAGATTCAAAGATCATCTTCCTAAAACATGGTTATCCAACATTGTTCAAAGACTTGTCTCAACATCTATGTCACTTACATTTAGGTTCATCCTAGGTTGCATTTTGCAAAGTCATTTGTCAAGTACCAAAGTTAGGAGTCACCTAAGTCATACTTCTTTTGCACATCAATAGAAGTCATCCACTTGCATATGTCCTCTTGCATTAAAGTCATACCATTGTCATACATTTACATTGCATATCCCAAGTCCCTTCATTAAGCCTAAGTCATTTTCATATCATATTAAGACCATTTGCATATGTCCTCTTGCATAAAAGCAATATCATTTCATAATTAAACCTTAGGTTTCATCTTAGGTGGACATTGTCATACATTCATATTTGCATACCCTAAGTCTCTTCATTAAGCCTAAGTCATTGTCATATCATATTAAGATCATTTGCATATTAATTATCCTTTTGCCTATAGTCTCAAACCTAGGTCTTGTCATACTTAAGCAATCCAAATCTTTGATAAACCCTAAGTCATTGTTAAGAAGTCTAGACCTCATCAAGTCTTTTGTTCTTTTTGTCATCAATATCATTTCGTCAAACCTAGCTTAGTATCCAAGCATATAGGTGAGACATTGTCAATTTTTCCTTTTGTCACTTGGTCCTTTTGTCCTTTGAGGCCTAGGCATCATTTCAATTTCCTAAGGGTCCATCTCTTAGATTTGCATTTCAAAAGTTTGTCAAAATCTTCAAAAACAACCAAAAACATAGATTGCATTTTCATATATTTAGTTTGCATTTAGTTGCATATCATATATTACCCTTGAAAAATTCCAAAAATATTGCATTTGCATAAGTGACATGCCAGTTGAGACAAGATCAAGATCTAAGAAGATGAGTGAACCAATGTATCAATCCGTGGATAACATAGCAAATTCGCAGTTTCAAACTAGTCAAACAATGCAAGTTGAAGGTTCATCAAACACCTCTCTACCACCATATGGAACAGTTCAACTTGGACCACCACCATTATATGAACCAGTATTTGTACCCATGAAACCAGGACATGGGAGTGTTCCACCAACTCCAAGAGGAAGTGCACCTTTTAATTGGGATCAACCAAATTTGCAACATGATATTCGAACTCAAACACTGTATGAAGATCAAACTCTTTCACAAGGATTCGGTTCAGACCAAGGTATTCAACAAGAAACGAATCCAAATGTCCAACCAGATTCTTCATCTGATTCTGATGCCTCTGATGAGGTTGACATGTTCCTTCAAGATCCAAAGGTAATAAAAAGGATGGATAAATTCCTGAGCAAAGTTTTTAAAACGTATCCTCAAAAGTATCTTCACATGATGAGTGATATGGTTCCCTTAAATGAACCAATTAATGTGCAAACACAACAAGGCAGTGAGCCGTTAAGTTTCTCTTCGCATCTCAATGAAGAAAATGTGCAACAAGAGCTTCAATCTACATTGATGAGCAAACGTACTTCAAAGGCATTGTCAGTGACTATTCCTCAAAAGTCATTGTTTGAGACGATAAATAATCCATTATTCAATACAACGCCTGCAATACAAGATCAAATGAAGACTATGCAAATATCGACAGCAGTTCCTCAACAAGAAGTGGTTCCTCATATGCATAAAATTGGATCAACATCCAAGATACAAGAAAGTTTCACAACTGGAATGCCTAATGTCAATAATGTCCAAAGCACTTCTATGATGCAACAAAGTTCTTATGTATCTTTGTCAAACACTATTGCGACAAATCCTTCGATAATGGCTACACAAAGAGCTATGGATAGTGGTGTGCACCATCAGCAATTGTTGCAACAATTGAGTAATACGCAGAAGGTACGATCGAATGTGCAAACAAATGAAGTGCAACAACAACAATGTCGCATTCAACAAGAAATTGCAGCGCCTTCGGCACCATTACAAGTTAACACAAACTTGCAACAATCACAAGCGATTGGACAAACAACACAGCAAGTTAATGTAAGTGCTATACCCCATCCTAAGGAGAAGCAACGAAAATCATCTAAACAAGCTTTTTTACAAATGATTGGATATACACCACGACAACAATTGGCACAAAGTCAACAAATTCCAACTCATCAACACCAACAATATGTGCCGCAATATGTGCCAAGACAAACAAGTTATCCTACTTCACAACCGCAAGTGGTGCCTATGCAATATCAACAGCCTACTCAATTGCAATATCAACCTAGGCTCCAAGAAGCACAACAACAAAGTCAATATCAAGGCATAGCACAACCGCAACAACAAGAAAAGTACCAAGAACTTTATATGCAAGAGACGCCAAAAATGGCCATGGCGGAGTATCAACAGCCAATCGGAAATACGATATATCAACAAAGAATACCAATTGGGATTAATGATGAACTTCTACAATCTGATACAATTGCGCAACAACTTGAGATGTTGCGACGAAAAATTGATGCATTAGAAGCTAAAGGAACAAAGAAGTTGTATACAGATCAAGATTTATGTCCTAATCCCTTTGACAAGAGTGTATACATGCCTCCATTCCCCAAGCATTTTGAGGCACCCCACTTTGAGAAATATAGAGGGAATGGCAATCCAAGAGATCATATTCGAGCATTTTACGCAGCATGCACAGAAGTAAGCTATGAGGAGACATATTTAATGCGATTATTTGCACGAAGTCTTGCTGGACAAGCTATGGATTGGTATTCACATTTGCCAGGAAATATAAAGACTTGGTCAGAACTGGCACAAAAGTTTATATCTCATTTCGCGTTCAATATCGATAGCGATGTGACTATGTCGGATTTATGCAATACCAAACAAAAGCAAGGTGAACCATTAGTGACCTTTTTGCAACGATGGCGAAGTTTGTATAGTCGTTCTTCTCTTGATATACCCGAAGAACAACAAGTGAATCTGTTTATCCAAAATCTAGTCCCAGAAATGATGTATGAGCTAAAATTGAAAAGTCCTAGTACTATAGAAAAACTCATTAAGAAAGGAATGAATATTGAAGCAGCTCTTGTAGCTAAAGGAATTATCAAGCTCAATAAGGACAATGACAACACAAATTATTCAGGGGATAGAAACAGATTTTGGTATAAGAACAAGAACGTCACTAATGATGGTGTTGTTGATGCGAGAGTGGTAAATGCAAATCAACCCCCATTCACAATCAAGAAGTTGAGTATTCCTAATATGTCGACTATGGAACAAAATCAAGTACCTAGGAACAATGTTACTCAACAGTTGCAGCATACACAACAGTCACAATATCAACAGCATGCTCAACAGTCGCAATATCAACAACGCGCTCAACAGCCGCAATATCAACCGCATGCTCAACAACTACAATATCAACAACATGCTCAACAACAGTATGCTCAACAATGCAATCAACAACAAGGCCAACAACAAAATCAACAACGCAAACCCTTCCGATCGCGGGATGGGCCTCCCCGACAGTTTACACCATTGGGAGAGCCTATCGAATCAGTCATGAAGCAATTAATACAAGCGAAGTTTATCAAACTACCAGATATTAAGGCAGAACCAGCGGAAAAACCGCATTGGTGGAATGATAATGCGTACTGTGAATATCATCGGTCTAAAGGACATAAAACCGCTTCATGTTTTCAATTAAAACATATGATTCAAGATTTATTGGAACAAGGAGTAATTGAGATAGATCCAACCCATCCGACTTCTAATACTGATCATACTATTTTCAAAACTCCTTTGCTTGATCATGACAAGGGTAAAGCGTCTTCTTCCAATTCTGCTCAAACGGCTAATTATGCAAATATCAGTTATCACAATGTCATTAATTGTTTTCATGCGTCAAATGAGTATGTGTCTACCTTGAGAATAAAAGGACAAGATCCTTCTTGTGCAGTCACCACTCGTCGATCCAAAATAGTCGTAAAAGGAGCCCCTGCTGCCCCTCTCAAACCAGTGCCTGCGAGTCAGTATAATCTTTTGGATCATCTAGGAAAAACACCTGCACAAATATCCATCCTAGAGTTGTTGAAAATGTCTCCCATGCACCGTGCAGTCCTAGATAAAGCCTTGACTGAGTCCACTGTCCCAACAGATATTGATGTTGACCAATTTCAAGCGCGGATTGGACATTTAGCCGTTTCCCGAAATGTTGCATTTTCCGATAGTGACATCTCACCTGACAAGCTTCCCCATAATGACCCTTTGCACCTAGAAGTCTTTGTCCACAATTGCAAAGTCCGACGAGTCTTGATAGATGGCGGAGCGGGTCTTAATATCTGCACCTTAAGAGTGGTCATTGGCCTCGGATATTCAGAAAATGACATTGATGCTTCCAAAAGGATAACAATAAAAGCTTATGATGATGCTGAGCGCCCATCCAAAGGGATAATTGTATTGCCCATCAGAGTTGGTCCAGTGACGGAAAATACTTTCCTACAAGTCCTAGACCTTGACCTCCCTTATAATATGATCCTTGGCCGTCCGTGGATTCATGCCATGAAAGCAGTTCCATCCACTTATCATCAATGTCTGAAATACCCTTACAATGGAACTGAGATAACCATTCCAGGAGATCCTAATCCGTTCCAGTTTTGTGCTACCCTAAGGGATACTCCTCAGCGGCAAGTACCAGTCAATACAGAAGCCAAACCAGACAGTTATGTGGATCCCAATGCATTGTTGGATGCTGTTAAAGGAAAACTGAAGATACAAGACCAAGGGTGTGGAGAATATTCAATGGACCAAACATTCCTCATTGGGAATTTGCCAATGTCTCCAAAGTCATATGGAAAACCGCATTTATTGCAAAAGGAACCCAAGGTCGTTATTCAATATCAGCCCCCCACTACATTTGCAAGATGGGGAGAACTTGACAAAGAAACTATAGATGATGACGCCATAGATTGGCTCTATAAGGATCCAACTGAAACTCCACCTGTCAAGTTGCCAGTGGAATTATATGGCAAAGGATTTACTATGCTGCAGAAGAAAGGATATGATGGCTGCAGTGGCTTAGGCTTGAAAAACAATGGAAGGATAGAACCCATCATACCTGAGAGGCGACCCCCGACTTTAGGGTTAGGTTTTGTACCGTTACGAATTGGATCCACATCTACCAAAAGGTCTACGTGTCGAAAAGGGCGTGATTCTGATGATGAAATAACACCTGAGGTTACCCAACCAGAGACTGATTCTAATGACTGGGAGTGGAGTTCCTTTTCTTCCAGCCCCTATGCCCTTGACAATATCTTCATTGACCCTGACAACTTGCCTATGGAGGATAAACATGAAATAACTCCTCTTCCTAAAACCTGTCCTCAGGCTTGGATCGAGTCATTTTGGGATCCCAGCTCCGAATCCGACACAAGCAGTTCGGATAGTGACACCACGGACATTCACATTTTTACCATATCAGCCCATTCTATCCTTACAATCGATGATGACATGCCCCTCATATATCCCCAACTTATCCAATATGACCAACAAGAACCGCTCACGTTGGACTGTTTTCAGAATGATGAAGCAATTGCAGAGTTCCTGGGACTACGGGAAGGTATACCACAAGGCGACCATAAGGCAGGCTTTGCTATTGACCTGGATTCAACGGCATATTTTGGGGAGTCAACTCCCTCTTCCAGTCATGAAAAAGAAAAAAAAAAAAAAAAAATCAAATAATGTCCTGAAAAAAATTCATAAAAATCGAAAAATGACCTGAAATAAGATCATAAAAATTGAAAAAAGTCCTGCAAAAAATCCTAAAAATTTCAAAAAGTCCTGCAAAAAATTCATAAAAATCTTAAACAGTCCTGAAAAAATTCCAAAAAAAATCTTTAAAATGTCCTGAAAAAAATTCAAAAAAAATCGAAAAATGTCCTGAAACAAGTCATAAAAAAAATCTTTAAAATGTCCTGAAAAAAATTCAAAAAAAATCGAAAAATGTCCTGAAACAAGTCATAAAAAAAATCGAAAAATGTCACAGGAGAGGAGGGAGATGATGAGGACGAGGAGGATGACGAGGATGAGGAGGATGACGAGGAGCCAGACACAGCGGATCAGGAGACTTTGCAAGATATTCCCATAGAGCCAGAGATAGCTAGGACAGAGGAGATAGACATGTACCGGGCTACCATAGCGAGCCAGCAGGATTATATTGCAATATTGGAGAGACAGCATGAGCAATTCAGAGCGGAGATAGCCAGACTCACAGAGGCTCGGGATACAGCCATAGCTCAGGCACAGCGAGAGGGACAGAGAGTCGCTGAGTTCATTGGGTCGATCAGGGATGCCAGTGCACGGGAGATGGCACAGATGCTAGTAGAGACCGGCGAGGAGAGACTGTACTGGAGGACACTATATGAGGGTGCAGTTCCACCAGAGCGGAGAGCACCTTCATATCGGGCACGATCAAGGACAGAGAGCAGGTCACGCTCTCGGAGGTCATTGAGCAGCATAGGAGGGAGTGGACCGATGAGACCACCGCAGCCAGGACCAGGACCAGGTACATCATCTGCGAGACATGGCAGGGATGAGGAGGACAGAGGGAGCACCCAGTGACAGAGGCACGTGCTCCATATGACAGACAGTGGACATCATGTAGTTTGACATTATGTAGTCAGCCTGCGGGTCATACTTAGGACAGACAGTCCGATTTTGTACTCCGACATTATTATGATATGTGATATGATATGCATCGATATGATGGATGCAATATGTTATGACTTATGGTTTTTTTTGCATGTATGGATGACTTATGCACTGGTTTATGAACATGTATGGATGCATTTTTATGTATTTTTGAAATGAAAGGGATAAAATGCTTGATGTAATATGTGATGGAATGCAAAGGTACTAACCAATGAATGCAGGATGCAGCATATGTGCTTGGATATCGGAGCACTAGACCGAACTGACTATCTGGACTGACGGAAGAAGTGTTAGTAAGAAGAAATAAGACAGAGGACAATTAGAGATGATGAAAATTTGCTTTCAGTAATGCACTTTGTAGGTGAGAACCTTTATTTTTATTTAGCAAAATGGATGCGTAGCATCATGGCATTGAAGGCCAGAGCTGAAATGCAACCCGATTTGCGAAAGACAGACACAGCATAAACAAACGACAATCACAATCAAAGAAAGAGACCATGAGCCATCCCGGTCACTCTAAATCACTCAGTGACATCATCGAGCAACATAGGGACATGATCGAAGCCAAAGATAAATCAATAAAAAGATAAGACTCACAAATTCAAGCAAATCAAACAAACATCTTGATCTTTATTGTCAAAAGTTGAACGTGCTGATAGGACGATCATGCTGTCTGGTTTCAGGAAATGTGGTACCCCGTCTAAGACAGGACACAGTCTGGTTTCGAGTATACCACACCCTGTATAAGACCCATGATAATGTGACAAGGACAAATGATTTTGATGCTGATATTCGATTGATAAGACAATTTTGATCAGGTTGGAATGTTTGATTTTGATTGAAAAAGTTCATCTGGTTAAAGCATGATTTCATTAAAGCACAGCGTTTGATTGTGAGCCGTTAGAGGAATGCTCAGTGATCTATCGATGCACAAAAGGGATAATTATTGCAAAAATGCATGTTTTTGGTTTTTGGAGTTTTACAATTTTTTTGTTCATTTTTTCAGGACTTTATTTTGATTTTTAGAGATTTTTTCAGGACATTTTTCGATTTTTATGGATTTCTTCAGGACATTATTTGATTTTTAGAAATTTTTTTCAGGACTTTTTCCAATTTTTATGATCTTATTTGAGGTCATTTTTTGAGATTTTTATGAATTTTTTCAGGACATTTTTCAATTTTTATGACTTTTTTCAGGACATTTTGAGATGTTTATGAATTTTTTCAGGACAATTTGAGATTTTTATGAATTTTTTCATGACATTTTGAGATTTTTATGAATTTTTTGCAGGACGTGAAATTTGCATGCACTTTCACCTCAAAACTAGGGTTTTTATGACAACTTGCGCCTGTGTTGGAAAAACTTGCGCCTGTGTTAGATGAATTGCGCTTGTGTATTCCTACACAAGCGCAGAACTCCTTACACAAGCGCAGGTTTAGACCACACAAGCGCAGGAGTTCATTTTGGTGTCCCCTGTGGGTCCCGCAATGTCTTGTAAGCCATCAAAATTCATGAAATCAAAAACATGGGTTTTCGAGATACATACCGCTGCTCCTGCATCCTCCGGTCGTCTGAATGTGCGTACACGTTCTCCAAGGTGATCCGTCGTTGGAATGTTCGCCATCTATCTGCAAGTGTTCTTGTCCAGAGCAACAAATCCTCCTCTTTCGCTACTGCAAATGAGTCATTTTCACCCTCTTGGTCTCATTTATAGCTCTTTGTCATTGCATAGATGGACGTGTGTCCTCTCCATCTTATGTTGGTCACGGTCTTGTGCACCTTACATTGCTTGTCTATCATGCATCCGATCTCCGATTGTCAGTCCGTTTGATCCTATCATTTTCTATCATTTTTATCGATCAATTGGCCTCTTTTCTGCATGTTTCCGGCCAATTCCTCGAGGGGGCATGCATATGTCATTATCGTTGTCTGGGGCATTTAGTTATTGTTCTTTGAAACAACGCTCAGAATCGCATTGTCTCAAAGAGGGGCAAAATGTAGACACCCAAAAATGGTCAACGCTTGCGAGGTCATACTTTAACATTTGCGCATTGCCTCATTTTAGGTTTTTGCGTCGCATTAACATTTCTCCTATGTCACGCATTTGGTCTTTATCATTTGTGAACATCGAGTCATTCTTCTACCATCTCGTCCTCGAATTTGGTCTTGTCAACAACATTATCCAGTCATGATTTTGATCGATTTTATCTTATTGCATCAATTTGCGTATTCATTTGTCATCATTTTGGACATCGTCAATCCTAATTAGGGTTTTGTCCTCCTGTCAATCTTATCAATCTTATCATCAATCTCATCATTTTGGACATCGTCAATCCTAATTAGGGTTTTGTCCTCTTATCGATCCTGTCAATCTTACGATCAATTTGTCATCGATCGTTGTCCTCTTATCAATCTTGTCGATTTATCATCAATCCTTCAATCTTGTTGTTTTACGATCAATTTGTCATTGATCGTGGTCATGTCTAATCTTGTCATCTTGCAATCTATTTTGTCAATTTTGTCATTTTGCAATCAATTTTGCTATCGATCATTGTCTGTCTCAATTATGTCAATTTGGATCAATTTGTCATTGTTCCTCGTTAATTGGCGCATTTTCTCAATCATTTTGTCGCATTGGTCATTTATCAAAATCAAATCATGACATTAATTATCTCTAATCAAGACCTAACTGTCATTTTCGCATTTCTAATTCGTCTTCTAGGGTTTTATGATTTAGTCATTTAACCTAATTTGTCATTTCTTCCTTTAGGATTAAATAAATTACTTATTTATCCTAAGTCTTCTTATTACAATTAAATCTTTATTTAAGTGGCTAATTATTCCTCTTTGTGAATTGATTAATAAATGAAAAATTATTAATTAATTCACTAATTCACTAAATCCTATTTTTCATCAATTTCTAATTCCAATTTCCTAATTTGTCATCAATTTCAAATTCCTAATTTTCAAATTTCTAATTCTTTTTCCCTCCTAATTCATCTCCTAATTCTATGGGAGTGGCATTTCAATTTGTCATGAAATTGTCATAATTGATTAATCAATCAATTTTGACATGAATTGTGTCATAATCAATCAATCCTAGTCCCCCTCATGATCCTGATACCCTACATGATCCTAATCCCCCTAGTGATCCTAATACCCCTCATGATTCTAACGTGTCAGTGCAAGATGTTCATGAACCCTCGACATGCATAATGGGTTCTTCCACTTTGGTGCAATCCGATCCACTTCAAGATCTCATTGTTTCTCTCATATCATATCCACCTCATAATGGACTCGCGTCTTCTTCCCAAAGCAAAGAGTATCCTACAAGTCAAAATATTGATAAAGGCAAAGGAGTAGACCTTCATGAGAAAGAACCCCTCCATATCAAAGAGTATACTAATGGTCATGGCTACAGAGCTCACACTCAAGGCGTTGGTATCCCTTCAAAGTCAAAATCCAAATGTCCACCTTCCCCATCATCGCTTCCATCCATTCTAGGTCCCTATATCCCTCCATCTCCTATGCAACATCAACAAAGGCACACATCTTGGAGAACCTTCCATCCATCCCACATGCCTCCATATCATTCCCATCCACACCAACATTCATTCCCTCTTCCAAGCAATTTGGATGCCAAGTATAAGCATCATAAGTCTAGAAATCCACATGTATTCAAGGATCAACATGTCCAATATAATCGACATGTCAAAACAAAGAACAATATGATCCAAAAAGAAAAAGAAATATCCAAAAGGCCACAAAGGCCCACTGAGCAAAATCAAGCAAAGTCAAAATATATATGGGTTCCTAAATCCCTTGTGCAAGCAATGCACTCCAAGGAACCACAAAAGCATGAAAAATCAAAAACCATGTGGATCCCTAAGAAGCTCCTTGAAGCACAAAAGCCTAAGGAAATATCCAACTTGGCATCCAAAATTGCTGTTTCTCCATCCAAATCATCCAAGTCTATTCCTCCATCACCTTCTTCATCTATTTTGGGCCCTTATGTCCCAAAATCCCAAGCTATTCCTCCATCAAAATCTCAAGATCCAAAATACATCTTTCCTCCATCAATTCACCACCCGTCAAGGTGTGTGCCAATGTCGATCTTGCCAACATTTCCATCCACTGAAGCCCAATTCTTCCAACACCTTATCCATTATCCAATGCATATTTTCCATCCTTCCATCCCTCTCGTTCAATCCTTTGCATAAATCCTTGCCTTAGTCTCATCTCATTTTCCATGTCCTTCTCCTGCCAACGTCTTTGAGCATACTTTTAAAGGTCATGGTCCATTCTTTTCAAGGCTACTATCCAAATAAAAAGACGCTTGAGTCCTTCTTCCATCCCCTATCATGTGTCCATCTTCTTCTGAAAAAGTCAAAAAAGAAAAAAAAACGTGAAAAAAAAAAGAAAGACAAAAGAAAAAAAAATAATAAAGAAAAATAATTCGTC
Source organism: Cryptomeria japonica (assembly GCF_030272615.1). Lineage (NCBI taxonomy): Eukaryota > Viridiplantae > Streptophyta > Pinopsida > Cupressales > Cupressaceae > Cryptomeria > Cryptomeria japonica. The sequence continues at coordinate 413,550,958 of NC_081414.1, read as the reverse complement.
CACTAGTGAAAACCTGGCAAACAGGCGCTTTGGGCAAGTACCGTGATGAAAACCTGGCAAACAGGCGTCATGTGTAATCTATGAACTTCTTGCACACCACGCTTGGGGGCAAGTTTTATCCTTCATATCCTTTTGTCCTTCATTGTTCCATTATCCTATCAAACCCCTACCATTACCCTTCATATCCTATTGTCCCTCATGTCCAATTCCCCTTTTCCACATTTGATCTTGACAAGGCTGAGGATCGTCATGAGCATCATGCATCTTGTTTGCAGCTTTTAGTCCATCATAGCTTTTGGTCATTTGCCCATTTGCTTATTTCAACCTTTCATCCATATTCCCTGTCTTATTGCAACTTTCTACCATTATCCCATAGCCAATCCCGACCTTCAGTCCATGTCCCTTATCCATTCTTGATCTTGCTTATCCTATCCATATCTTATCACTATCCAAACACTCTTTTTCATTCCTCGATCTTGATTTGACATAAGGACACAAAAATTTAAACATGTTTTTCAAAAACCTCTTGACATGTCCTTCATGCCATGTTCCTGCTTTACATTGTCATATCCAGTCTCTTGTCCCATCATGCAATAGCCCTTGAAAATTGCATCCATATTGTCTCCATAATAAAAGGCCTTTGTCTTCCCTCTATCCACCATCATTTCAGCAAGCCTATTTATTCACCTGTCATATTCCTTGCCTTGCTAGACACTAGGGGCAAAAAAAATTGAAAAATTTCCAAAAAAAAAATCAAATAATGTCCTGAAAAAATTCCAAAAAAAATCAAATAATGTCCTGAAATAATCTAAAAAAAAAATCTCAAAATGTCATGAAAAAAGTCATAAAAATTGAAAAATGTCATGAAAAAATTCATAAAAATCGAAAAATGACCTGAAATAAGATCATAAAAAATTGAAAAAAAGTCCTGAAAAAAAAAAATTTCTAAAAATCAAATAATGTCCTGAAGAAATCCATAAAAATCGAAAAATGTCCTGAAAAAATCCATAAAAATCAAATAAAGTCCTGAAAAAATGAACAAAAAAATTGTAAAACTCCAAAAACCAAAAACATGCATTTTTGCAATAAAGTATTCCCTTTATGCATTGTCAGATCAGTGAGCATTCCTCCAACGACTTGTAATCAAACATCGTGCTTTAATGAAATCATGCGTTAATAGATGAACCTTTTCAGTCAACTCAAACATTCAAACTGATCAAAATTGTCTTCTCAATCGAATATCAGCATCAAAATCATTTGTCCTTGTTACATTATCATGGGTCTTATACAGGGTGTGGTATACTCGAAACCAGACTGTGTCCTGTCTTAGACGGGGTACCGCATCTCCTGAAACCAGACAGCATGATCGTCCTATCAGCACGTTCAACTTTTGACAATAAAGATCAAGATGTTTGTTTGATTTGCTTGAATTTGTGAGTCTTATCTTTTTATTGATTTATCTTTGGCTTCGATCATGTCCCTATGTTGCTCGATGATGTCACTGAGTGATTTAGAGTGACCGAGATGGCTCATGATCCCTTTCTTTTTTGATTATGATTGTCGTTTGTCTATGTTGTGTCTGTCTTACGCAAAAAGGGATTGCATTTCAGCTCTGGCCTTCAATGCCATGATGCTACGCATCTATTTTGCTAAATAAAAATAAAGGTTCTCACCTACAAAGTGCATTACTGAAAGCAAATTTTCATCATCTCTAATTGTCCTCTGTCTTATTTCTTCTTACTAACACTTCTTCCGTCCGGTCGGATAGTCAGTTCGGTCTAGTGCTCCGATATCCAAAACCATATTGTGTCCTGCATACATTTGGTCAATGCATTTGCATTCCATCACATATTACATCAAGCATTTTATCCATTTCATTTCATAAATGCATCAAAAATACATAAAAATACATCCATACATGTTCATAAACCAGTGCATAAGTCATCCATACATGCAAAAAAACCATAAGTCATAACATATTGCATCCATCATATCGATGCATATCATATCACCTATCATAATAATGTCGGAGTACAAAATCGGACTGTCTATCCTAAGTATGGCCCGCAGGCTGACTACATAATGTCAAACTACATAATGTCCACTGTCTGTCATATGGAGCACGTGCCTCTGTCACTGGGTGCTCCCTCTGTCCTCCTCATCCCTGCCATGTCTCGCAGATGATGTCCCTCCTGGTCCTGGCTGTGGTGGTCTCATCGATCCACTCACTCCTATGCTGCTCAATGACCTCCGAGAGCGTGACCTGCTCTCTGTCCTCGATCGTGCCCGATATGAAGGTGCTCTCCGCTCCGGTGGAACTGCACCCTCATATAATGTCCTCCAGTACAGTCTCTCCTCGCCAATCCTAGTCCAGCTAATGTGTCTCTCTCTATGCTCCTGAGTCTATGTCGTAGCATGAAACAGTCCGGTCGATTCTCCCGTGCGATCAATGGATATTGTCGACTCTGCATCACAATCGGGGCATCATTTTGTCAGTTTTAGGGTTTGCTCTTACGGGTTGCATTTCCTCATTTTCATGTCCAAATCGGGGTGTTTTTCATCTACATTGGCCTATCCTACCCTTCCCCCCCCCTATCAGGTCATTTGCATGCACTTTCACCTCAAAACTAGGGTTTTTATGACAACTTGCGCCTGTGTTGGAGAAACTTGCGCCTGTGTTAGATTAATTGCGCTTGTGTATTACTACACAAGCGCAGAACTCCTTACACAAGCGCAGGTTTATACCACACAAGCGCAGATGTCCATTTTAGTGCCTCCTGTGGGTCCCGCAATGTCCCGTAAGCCATCAAAATTCATGAAATTCAAAACATGGGTTTTCGAGATACATACCGCTGCTCCTGTGTCCTCCGATCGTTTGAATGTGTGTACACGTTCTCCAAGGTGATCCGCCGTTGGAATGTTCGCCATCTATGTGCACGTGTCCTTGTCCAGAGCAACAAATCCTCCTCTTTAGCTAGTGCAAATGAGTCATTTTTCACCCTCTTGGTCTCATTTATAGCTCTTTGTCATTGCATAGATGGACGTGTGTCCTCTCCATCTTATGTTGGTCGCGGTCTTGTGCACCTTACATTGCTTGTTTGTCATGCATCCGATCTCCGCTTGTCAGTCCGTTCGATCCTGTCATTTTTATCAATCAATTGGCCTCTTTTCCGCATGTTTCCGGCCAATTCCTCGAGGGGGCATGCATATGTCATTATTATTGTTCTTTGAAACAATGCTCAGAATCGCATTGTTCTTTTGTGCATGTTTCTGGCCAATTCCTCGAGGAGGCATGCATATGTCATTGTTATTGTCTGGGGCATTTTCATATGTCATTATTATTGTCTGGGGCATTTCGTTATTGTTCTTTGAAACAACGCTCAGAATCGCATTGTCTCAAAGAGGGGCAAAATGTAGACACCCAAAAATGGTCAACGCTTGCAAGGTCATACTTTAACATTTGCGCATTGCCTCATTTTAGGTTTTTGCATCGCATTAACATTTCTCCTATGTCACGCACTTGGTCTTTATCATTTGCGAACATTGAGTCATTCTTCTACATTCCTCAATCATCTCGTCCTCGAATTTGGTCTTGTCGACAACATTATCCAGTCATGATTTTGATCGATTTTACTTTGTCGCATCAATGTGCGTATTCATTTGTCATCAATCATTGTTCTCTTATCAATCTTATCATCAATCTTATCATTTTGGACATTGTCAACCCTAATTAGGGTTTTGTCCTCTTGTCGATTTATCATCAATCCTTCAATCTTGTCATTTTGCGATCATTTCAATGAGTATTCTCATGATATTGCTTTGATTGTCTTATGTTTTGATTTGATATATCTTATTTTGATGAATCCTAATTTCTACGCTACAACATCAACAAAAGGTAAATATAAGTCTAACTTACAATTTGCAAGCTTTGAATAGCACATGTTGCACAAGCTTGAATGTATGAAATTACATCATGCTTCATCTTTGGCCAATAAAATTATTTTTGAAGTAGAGCAGTATTCTTACCTATTCCAAAAATGACCTACACACTTGTTGTAGTGAGCTTCCCACATCAACTTGCATTCTGCAGCAGGCACACAGATTTTACCTAGGTGGCAAAGTATTTCATCTTGCAGATAGAAATCACACACATATTTACCTTCCACAAGTTGGTTGTAGATCTCAAAAAATTCATTATCATTACCATACAAATGAGTCCAATTTTATGTTTAATTGCCACAAGAATCCAACACCATCGTCAAAGTTGCAATTTGAGATTTGCTCAAACAATCTGCCACTTTATCAAGCTTCCCTTTCTTATGACAAATGTTAAGAATAAATTGTCAGAGATACGCTGACCATCTTTGATGCCTATCATTCTACAATTTTCCTTGTGTTTGCAAAAATTGAAGAGGCTCATGATCTCTGTGTATGATAGTTTCCTTGCCCAAGATATAGTGTTTTCATTGTTTTCAAGCTTGAACAATAGCATATAAGTCCTTGTCATAGGTGGGATACTAACACACCGTATCAAAAAAATTCTCATTGTGGTATGCAACTGAATGTCCATGTTGCATAAATACTGCTCTAAGATCATATTCAGATGCATCAGTTTCTATTTCAAAAGACTATTGCAAGTCTGGAAGAGATAAAACCGGTGCTAAGCATAACCTTTGTTCCAACTCTGCATGCTTGTTGTTGTTCATCTGCCCACCAAAAATTTGTTTTGTCTCCTCCCCTCAATGATTGAATTAAAGGCCAAGCAAAATGTGAAAAAACAAGCACAAATCTGCAATAGAAATTTGCTAGTCCCAAGAAGCTATGTAGTTCTATGAGATTTTTGGGAGACAACCAATCTTAAATAACTTGTATCTTTTCAAGATCAACATGAACACCTTCATTGTCAATAATATGTCCCAAATATTTAATACCTTTGCATTTCAAAAGAGTATTTTTTCTTTGTTTGCATAAAGAATATGCTCTTTCAAAGTTGAGAGTACTTGTTACACATGTTGCAGATGCTCATCCCATTTTTTGCTAAAAATAAGTATGTCGTCCAAATATACAACTACAAAAGAATTAGTGAATGGCCTAAGCACATCATTCATCAATCTCATAAAAGTGTTTGGAGTGTTGGTTAGGCCAAAAGGCATGTACAACCATTCAAACAAACCTTCCTCGGATATGAAAGTCATTTTCCACACATCTAATGGATCAATTGGTACTTGATGGTATCTAGATTTTCAATCAATTTAACCCCTCTAAACTAGTCCAAAAGATCATCTATCCAAGGAATTGGATATCTATTTTTCAAAGTGATGTTATTTATGTTGGTATTTTGATGATGTTTAGTTGTGATTGTCATTGATGGACACACACTTATTTTATGTATGAGTTATTCTCAACCGGTAATATGTGTTGTGTTGTTCACACTGGTACTATATGCCATTAAATGTATAGTCTTTGTTTGTAGAAGACTATCGGTGTTTTGCAGAAGATGTTTACCGGTCAAAGCATGACCGAAGACCTCAAGCAGCATGAAGACATCAAGCGGTATGAAGGCCTCAAGCGGAACGAGGACCCCCAGTTAATCTTTTTGATTGGAACACTATGTTCTAGTTTACTAGTCTTTGTTCATCGGTAATCGGTATACTGTGTTAAACCGGTATAATTGTAAAGTGTGATGAGTTATCATCCACCGACACTTTGGCGGTGGTTTTGTGTCGTGTTACCAAATGTGTCTAGATGCATTGTACCTAGGAAATTGTAGTCTAATCTTATTGGACCGACATGAAATCAGATTCCTATATGAGGACATCATGTCTAGGGTTTTGAAAAGAGTTTATGTGTGCGAGTGTTGGAGAAAAGATTAGGTCTATGCGAAAAGGGTATCTTGCAACAGAGATTGTGAGTGCAAAGGTCAGAAGACTGAAGTAATGTTGCAATGCATTAACAAAGAACTGTCAAGGATCTAATCAAGCATTTTGTGCTACTTTCTAGATCATTCACTTGTTGATTACTAATCTCTTCGACAAGTCTGAAACCCTTAACCGGGTAGGCCCAGCCAAGCCTTTTGTAAATCCTCTAACAAGGTGGTTCACAGTTGTGGATCTGAAATACTTTAACAGGGTAGTCTTTAACGGGACTTATCTCCTAACAGAGATCTGGATTCCTAACAGGATCTATTCTAGTGAAGAACATTGTAAGACCTTAACCGATTTGACCTTAACCGGTCTGGTTACTATTCTGCAGATAGTTGACTTGTGAGTTTTACTCACCGTGGTTTTACTCACCATGGTCTTTACCATTTGGGTTTCCACGTCAAAATATCTTGTGTTATGGTGATTGTGCTACTGTGGGTGAATGCTCTATTTGCTATTTGGCTTGTTTATGTTTTAACCTACTACACCGGTCTATAGTAAAATTGTCTAAGAATCTGGTTAAATTGTTAGGCATACTAATTCACCACCCCCCCCTCTTAGTATTCATCAATTGGTATCAGAGCCAACCTTTCTATAAGTCTAACCACTTGGAAGGAGATATGGGGGAATATAGCATGAGGGAACTCACTCACTGTCTGATTGGGTCTAAGAGAGCCTATGATGAACTCAAGATCAAGTATAAAGCCTCTTTAGCCAAGAGAAGAGAACTTGCTGAGCAATTGATGGAATTTACTGAAAACAACTCTTCTGATGAAGCAGACATGGAAGCCCTAGTCAGAGAAGTGGAGAAACTAAATGAATCCAAAACTAACCTAAGGAGGGAGTTGGAAGGATTGACTATCAGGATGAGTAAGGAGCTAGAAAATAGAAGAAAAGATGAAGATTTAGTGAAGGACAATGAGCATGAAATCTCTAAGTTGAAACAAGAGATCGGTACCATCACCGCTCATCTGCAAGAGGGTAATGAAGAGAAAGAAGAAACACAAGCAGACCTAAATGTTGCTATCTCTCAGAATGAAACCTTGATGAAAACCAATGATGCTATTTCCAAGGAACTTGTTGAGTCAAAGGAGATACTTGCAAAGTTCAACCAGAGTGCTGTCGAACTGGAACAAAAGCTGGAATCAGTGAAGTCGTCAAAGGATACCATCGAACTTGGTTTCTCTGCATATGAGGAAGGTGAAACCTCTGGAGCCAAGAGTGATTAACCAAAGGAGAAATCAACACCTAAGAACAACAGCAAGAGCAAAGGTAAGTCAAAGTTTAAACCTGTATGCTTCAACTGTCATAAGGAAGGACATACTGCCAATGTATGTAGGAGCAAGGCTAACAATAATTTTCCTTACATGCAAAACAATGTGGCTAGAACTGGTAGATTTAATGGTCACTGTTATGCATGCAACAAGTTTGGGCATAGAGCTTTTGAGTGCAGGTCGATTATGAACAACTCTGGAAGTTATGCACCAAGATCTAAAGGAGTTGTCCTAGAACCTCCTATGAACCAGAACCCAAACCGGTACAAAACCTATGACCATTGGTCAAATGGTTACGGAGCAGCACACAGTTGGAGAGCAACCTGTTTGATATGTCGTGGTAGTGGTCACACTGCTGCAACATGCAGAAGGAAGAATGGAAATGTGAACACCGGACCATGGAGAACACCTGGAATGGTATGCTATCATTGCAACAAACTGGGACACATTGCCAGAGCATGAAGACTGAGAAAGAATCCATCGGGAGACATACCGGTCGACCTAGAAGGGAAGATTGATGTTGAAACCATTCAGGCGGATATGGATAAAACTTGGAAAAAGAAATTTGAAGAAAAGCCACAAGATGTACCAGTTTTCGCACCTAGTGTGGAGATCCCTGAACCGACAAACTGAGCTTCAAGAAGCTTAGGGGGAACATATCGGTAACAATGTTTCTAACCCCCGAAGTATATCGATAAAGTGCCTTTATCAATATTGGTTACCTGTCAATCGACAGAAGAAACGAAGTGGTAAAAGGTAAAGTTAGGGTTTGTGCCCTAACGGTGATGCATTTATTATGGTAGGTAGGAGCTTATTTAAAAGTGACTTTCATCGTCATTTTTACTTACCTATTTTCAAAAGAGAATTTTCCTAGCTTGAGCAGAGCAACAAGAGCGATTTATCTTGCATTCGAAAGAATTCAGAAAGAAATCTTGCACAAGATTTTGCAGACATCTCAAGCTATCAGTGTGGAAATCGGATCGGTAAAGTAAGCTCTTGGAGAAGTGTGTTGTGCTCGACATCGGCAAACCCTAGTTCGGAGTGTGAAGGTATTTCTCATTGAAACATTATTGTCATTTGGAATCTTCTAGATATGGCTTCTAAATCTAAAATTCCTTCTAGTTCTACCGAACCTGAGGAATCATCTGAGTTTCTTAGGAAGAAGGTGAAATATAATGTCCTATCTCAAATTCCCATCGGAGTCATTGTCGAAGGGGATGTCTCAAGATATATTGATTGCAAACTAGAAGACCTAGGGTCTCTAATGATTCACTCCCAGCTGAGTATGTTCTGTGGAGATGATAAGAAGATTAAACCTGAGTACAACATAATCGAGAAGAAGAAACTACACAATGCAGTATATTTTCTCGAGGAATTTACAGAAGAACACATTAGGATTTTCCTAAGTAGGGTTCATGGTGATAAGATGTACCTTCAGTGAACCCATGATATTACACCAGAGGCAATTCATGCCTTGACCGGTTTCTGCAATGTTGGGGAAGTCCCTATTCTTCGAAAGATCACTAAAACCAAAGTGACAGAGTTCACCGGTTCTGTGAGCGACCAACGGGCAATGACTGTAAACACCATAAAAGATGACTTGGTGAAATATGTGTGCATGGTAATCGGGTATAGAGTATTATATGCTAGCAGAATGATTTATGTTCCTACAGCTGCGGTGCATGTCGCTTATAGGATGATCAAGGAGAATGCAGAATGTGACTTATGTACCTATATGCAAAAGCAACTAATGGAAAACCTGAAGTCCATCAAAGTGGACAAAACACATAGGTTTAAGTTCAGACAACTGCTTGTCGGTTTATTTTTCTATTTTCAAGGATATTTTCCTGGAGTTGGTGATGTTCAATGGTCAAGTGACCTACCGGTTTCCAGACAAATAAAGGAGAGTCTGCAAGTAGTGGGATCTGCGTATCCAGAGACTGAACAAATATTTTGATGAGTTCAGACTAAAGATGAACCAGAGAATGAGAATATCTGGTGATCTAGTTAAAAAATATGAAGATGATATATGTTTCACAATCAAAACAGATCATTGCATAATGCAAGCGGTTGAGCCTAGAGAAGATGAAGTTGAACCTATGGGCTATGAAGTGGTAAATGATATACTGACAGGGTATGCCTCTACCCTACTTGCTTCACCACTGGATCCCAAGAAGAAGAGGACCGGTACTTACTTCGAGAGGATCAAACCTATTGAGGTACCAAAGAAGAAAAAGAGTAAAGCAGTGCCATCGGCATCGGCATTGGTTACATCTGTTGCTAGTCCGAAAGTGACCAAGAGGTCACCAGCCAAAAAGAAACCGGAGGCTATTCCGCCAAAGGTATTCGAAAGGAAGAGAAAAACCAGGAATACTCACCGGATTCAGAAGGCATTGAATCGGAGGTAGAAATGAAGAAGACAAGGCAATCAAGCAAGAAGACGAAGTCAACCAGTAATGTACCAGCAACCTCTGCACCGGTAAATATAGCTATTTCCTCTTACAAGCCTATGACGCATTGTCAAAGGACCATAAAGAATATTAGAAGGAAAGTTCTTGATGATTTAAAAGAATATTTTGATGATTTCAATGATAGTGAAAAAGAGGATGTTGAACAAGAACTTATTAAATATTTATGTAATAATGATCGGTCACCTACCGATATTAAATCAGTTACTTCTAAATCTTTGTATGATTCTTTGGACAATAAATGACGCATTTCCATTGAAAAGGAACAAGAAATCAGGGAGAAAATTTTTGCTCAGTATTTTCCAGATGCCTCAAATTCTGAATTGTTTGAGATTATTGATAAGTACAAAGGCATCTTCTTCATGCGAAGAAGAAGACTTTAGCTACTCGGAGGCAAAACCTCTGAAGTGGAAAAAGACACCCATCTGCAGGCTAAAGCAGCTGTCAAAATGCAAAAAATATCCAAAGCTAATCGACAGGCTGAGCAAGAGCCTGACCTATCCACGGCCAAACTGGATGAAATCTTCAACAGTCTGGGTGAAAGAATAGCAGAACAAAATGATCCCATTGATGTTGATGCATTAGATGTTGAGGATACCACTCCAGAGAAGGAGAAAGCTGAAAATGAGAGAGTGGAGAAAGAAAAAGATGAGAAAGTGACAAAAGAGAAACTAGAAAGAGAAAAAGCAGAGAAAGAGAAACAAGTAAAAGAGAAAGCGGAGAAAGAAAAACAAGAGAAAGAGAAAGCGGAGAAAGCAAGACAAGAGAAAGAGGAGAAGAAGAAGGAAGAGGAGAGGAAGAAGAAGGAGGAGAAGAAGAAGGAAGATGAGAAGAAGAAGGAAGAAGAGAAGAAAAAGGAAGAAGAGGAAAAGAGGGAAGAAGAGCGGAAGAAAGAAAAAGAGAAGAAGAGAGTGGAAGAGGAGAAAGAGAAGGCCGCCAAGGTAGCCTAGGAAAAAGAAGAGGAAATCAAGACAAAGGAAGGAGGACAGACTCCTAAGGCAACCAGAGATCAAGCCAAGCAGGTTGATCCCACCGGTCCCACCGATTTGACTCTTGCTTGTCTGACTCAATCGGTTGATGAAAGTGAGCTACTGAGGAGCATTCAACTAGTGCGGGTTAGATTGGAAGAACTGAGGAAAAAGAAACAACAGGATGTCATTCAATTTGTTGTTGACACTCTTTCCAATCTAATCCCCAGTACTAACCTTCCCAGTACCGATTCCTCACTGGCCAAGCTCAAACTTCTTTACACAGTAGTAGATGATCAAGTGCAATCTTTAGAAGATGTTGCCCAGATTTCTGCAGAGAAGAAGCATGAAAAAGCTCTGAAAGTTTCATTAGTCAAGCAAATGGATGCAAACAGAGCAAACTGCTTAAGCAAAACGATGATATAAGTTCAGCTATGGGTGAAGGTAACCTACTCTTGAGCAAAATCTGCCAACCTCACCTATTTTGTGAAGATGCTCTGAAACAGAAGAGTCAACTCCAATCGGAGTTACCAAAGTATATCGGCAACTTCAAATTGCCATATGGTCTATTCACAGTGTATGGACAGACTATTCATACTCACCAACATCAGATTGCAAAGCTTGACTCAGAGATCTGTAATCAGAGTCGAGATCTCTGTAGGAGCTCCAGTTGCTTCTATTACCAAAATTGCAGGTTCTTCAGAAGTGCTTCCGGAGGAGGCTATTATTGTAACACGGGAGATGAGCACTATTGATGCAATGGAAGAATTAGCCTTCAAGATGAAGACTGAGAGTGAAATTGCTGCCTCACTTCTTGATTCATGGTCTTCTGACATGAAGAATTTTATGCAAAACTTTAAATCTCTTTTTGAGAAGTTTTACTCCTTATTGTCATGAACATATACTTTGTTTTTATGTTATGCAAAAGGGGAATATTTTGCATTACTTTGTCATTGTTGGCAAAGGGGGAGTAGTATTAAAAATTTATGGGGAGCAGTATTGAAAATTTCATGCACATACTTGTAATTTTTGCAAAGGGAGTAGTGTATATGCTTAGGGGAAGTAATTTTGATTATGGCATCTTTTTTTATTTTGTAAGCACTTAGATGTCAAAATTTTCCTAAGTGTTGCCATCAATGCCAAAGGGGGAGATTGTTGGTATTTTGATAATGTTTAGTTGTGATTGTCATTGATGGACACACACTTATTTTATGTATGAGTTATTCTCAATCGGTAATATGTGTTGTGTTGTTCACACCGGTACTATATGCCATAAAATGTATAGTCTTTGTTTGTAGAAGACTATCGGTGTTTTGCAGAAGATGCTTACCAGTCAAAGCATGACCGAAGACCTCAAGCGACATGAAGACATTAAGCGGTATGAAGACCTCAAGCGGAACGAGGACCCTCAGTTAATCTTTTTGATCGGAACACTATGTTCCAGTTTACCAATCTTTGTTCATCGGTAATCGGTATACTGTGTTAAACCGGTATAATTGTAAAGTGTGATGAGTTATCATCCACCGATAGTTTGGCGGTGTTTCTGTGTCGTGTTACCAAATGTGTCTAGATGCATTGTACCTAGGAAATTGTAGTCTAATCTTATTGGACTGACATGAAATCAAATTCCTATATGAGGACATCATGTCTAGGGTTTTGAAAAGAGTTGATGTGTGCGAGTGTTGGAGAAAAGATTAGGTCTGTGCGAAAAGGGTATCTCGCTACAGAGATTGTGAGTGCAAAGGTTAGAAGACTGAAGTAATGTTGCAATGCATTAACAGAGAACTGTCAAGGATCTAATCAAGCATTTTGTACTACTTTTTAGATCATTCACTTGTTGATTACTAATCTCTTCGACAAGTCTGAAACCCTTAACCGGGTAGGCCCAGCCAAGCCTTTTGTAAATCCTCTAACAAGGTGGTTCATAGTTGTGGATCTAAAATCCTTTAACAGGGTAGTCTTTAACATGACTTATCTCCTAACAGAGATCTGGATTCCTAACAGGGTCTGTTCTGGTGAAGAACATTGTAAGACCTTAACCGGTCTGGTTACTATTCTGCAGATAGTTGACTTGTGACTTTTACTCACCGTGGTTTTTCCCATTGGGGTTTCCACGTCAAAATATCTTGTGTTATGGTGATTGTGCTATTGTGGGTGAATGCTCTATTTGCTATTTGGCTTGTTTATGTTTTAACCGGCTTGTTATTTAAACTACTACTCTTGAATCTACCTCTTGGTTTCATCATTTTCTAAAATTGACCTCTTATACATTGGCTCATTAGACAATGGTGTTCCTAGAATCAAATCAATGGAGTACTTAACTTGACAGTGTGATGGTACCCCAGCTAATAACTCAAATACATTCTAATATTGTTTCAAAATTTGGTCCATCTATGTTTGATGATTTGTTGTAGTAGCCACCTTGGCATGTGCATCACACACAACTGATTTCTTTTCCTTGAGTCGAATCTTAAGTAGTAAAAAATATCTAGTTTGAGCAATCAACCGCCTACATTGTTTTGCATTGACTAAAGATGTAAATCGTGCAGGACTTACCTCAAGTATCTGGTATTTCGTTCACCAAACTTGGTAGTCACATTATGTGGCCTGGATACATAAACATCGTGTCGATACTACATGTATGGTTGTCCCAACAAAACATCACATACATTCAAAGGAGCTACATCACAAATTACTTCATCCTTGAATGGTTTTATGAAATATGGATGACAACATTGCTTGTTTACTTGTATATCTTGCCCTTGGCTTACCCAATCCATGGAGTAGGGTTGTGGTTGTGTTGTTTTCAAATTCAACATTTTCACGGTCTCATCAGAAATTAAGTCTTTTGGCTGCCACTATCAACAAAGAAGTACATAACTTTTCGTCCAACCCGCATCTATGAATGAAACAATCTATCCTCATCCTCACAAGGCAATATCTTTGTAGTAGCAATTATAGCATATGGGTCTACCTCAATGACCTATCCACTATCCTTTTGCTCAAAAGGGCCTGTTGGTAATGATTCTAGCTCAACATCCTCTTCATATGTCTCCATCATTAGATGTTCGAGTCCTTAATGTTATGAAATTCACTTTTATGAATCTCACATCAGATACATGTATCTTGTTGTGTCTTCTTAACACCCCACGTCTTTTTTGCTAGTGAATTTGAAACAAACTCCTTGATTGTTTTCTTCCCTGCAAACTTACTATACTATCACCTTTAAATTGTTAACGAAATAATCTCTCATCCCTTTTTGCATAATTTTTTCCTCAATTTTTGAAACATACTTGAAAGCACTTGCTAATGTCCATTCAGGAAGTCTATTTCGATTTGAATATACTTATGAAGTCCACTTCGATACTTCAAAACTCAATGTTTCTCAAAATCTTGAATGCCAAGTTTCACCGAAAGTGCATGAAATGTGTTAGTATACTCCTAAACTAATTGGTCCTTCTATTGGAGCAATTATCATGGCATATATTTTTCTCATAGGCGTCTTTAGGAAAATACCTTTTTTAATGTATTCGTAATTCACATTTATGGAGATCTTTGAAGTGAAATTTGGGGTTGAAATTGTCATCGATTCCTTATTACTCCAACTTCACAAAGCCATAATTTTTCACTCAATGCTTGAAATCTAATTCCACTTACATTGTTGGAAACATCTCCAAGAGGTCTAGTTTTGGTTCCTTAAATCCAATGCTTAGGCAACTCGAAAGGAACTGACAACAATTTTGACCCCAAATTCCATTCCAAAACCTTCAAAGAATATGAATTACTAAAACATAGAAAATGCCAAAAAATGGATTTTCAATATTTTCCAATACCACTTGTGCCAACACCATTTGAGTGATCCTAAATTGCTATATGATTAATAGCACTTTCAAAATGAACCTAATAAGTTAGTGACAATACTTGTATTCATTACTTAATTATTATTGAATTATTTGTTTATTTACTTCAAATCAAATCGATGGTTAGGGAAGATCAGGGTCCTACAATGTGTGGTTTCAAAATACCTTCCCTATACACAAGACTTGAAGAAGTTGTCTATATTAAATGAGCATTACCATTGAACAATGTTTTATATTTGATTACCATTTAAAAATGTGGTGTATTGAATATGTTATCTATATACTTACTATATTTTATAAATTTAATTTTGATGCTTATATAATATTGGATTATAATACTTTTCCATCATTATTTTATTAAATATGCTGATGTATAAATATACTCTAAATAATTAATTTGTTAATGAACATTGTTATATATTTATCAAAATACACTAAGCATGTTAAAAAATGACCCTTAATCTTTCTTGTTCAATCACCTTCCAACAGATTTCCTTGTCATTTGAATGATCACAAATGCATTTGTCAAAGTAACTATAAAAATTTTGTCACAATCATGAAACAAATCTTTATGGCAAAATGATTTTTTATTATCAAAACATTTCTGGCACGCCAAATGATTATTTTTCCAAAATCCAATCATACTAATAATCCATATCACTTTTGACTTTATTTTATATCATTTTAGGCTCACTCCAAACATTTTGGATTTTTCTATAGCTTCACTTTTAAGGCCAAGAATTCTTATGTCCTCACCATCCTCAATCACACGACATTTATTTGGCTTTAAACACATTCAGATCCAAAAAACAACAGAAAAATCCTTAACAACCAAAATTGACATAAATCACATAACATAAAATACAAGACATAATGAGCATGACAAACACCAATACCCAACAAAATGCATTAATTAGAATATCCTTGAGACGATCTTCACCAAGATTGAGAAATTCATAAACCAACATTCTACAAGTTGCATGATGAATATTAGCCTTTTAAAGTTGTCTGAAGAATCCCTTTTTTCCATAGTTGCCAAGAAACTGCATCATGGGAGTGTGGGCCTTGTCCCCATCCGCATACCCATAATTTTTGGTGACTAGATTTATTTATAATATAGCCATCTCCTTATTCATGTACTCACGTACACTAATTTGATTGGTGTCTCTGCCCCTGCCCCCATCCCCTTGTGTCCCATGTAATTATGTACCTTATTCACATTTACAATTTACTAAACCTCTGTAAGCATATCTAATAATCCAAAAGCAATGGCTGAATTCTAAGATATAGCACAAATCATTTGTGAAGTACTATATATATTTTTACGGCCTTCAAATATTAAGCGAGATCAAATCATTTGTGAAGTAATATATATTGGAAGTTAAGCTAAATTTCCATAAATTTTGAAAAATTTAATATTAAGCAAGATCTTATCCAAGGCTTAACACAATCCACCAGCTTAAGTTATTCAAATTGATAGTACCCTGGACCCTTATAATTTTTTCCTGTTATATGTCCACAGAGATGGCATGGAGTTTTTAGTTACAACTAAATTGCTGAACTCCCTTGTATGTTGTCAATGGCTCTATCTCTTTAAAACATCCATCACACTGTTCCCTCTATTTCTTTCCTCTATGCTCTTAATGTTGTTTCACTAGTACCTCATTCCTCCCCTTTATACATCTCCCCCCAGCAGACTCATCCTTGCTTTCTGGAATCTAGAGTTTCGTATCATTTTTATCCAACAAGATGGGGATAGTGAGAAGTACGTTTATTCCCTTTGTTTCCAATCCTTTAAACATGTTCAAAATATGGTCTCTCATAAATTTATGGAATCTCCATTGGATTCTTAGTGTTTGTTCCAATTTTATCTGACGGTTGCTCAACTAGGATCATTTTCCCTTAGGCAAAGGTATAACAAGAGATTGCAGAAGTACAGCCACAAAAGCATAAGAAGTTATCAACATGAAGAAAAGACTTTGACCGGACTTAAAGCAAGATGTGACTGGGATAGATTGCCTTCACGAGTGACAATTTCAGCCCATTTACACTACATGGGTCCATCCAGCATCTTGCTATTCCTGCCAGAAGGCACCAGACAATGTCAACACTACCTGTCAATGAAATAGATAGCTGAAGCCTGTAATATATAACAGATTTGAACAGTAATTGAAATATCAAGCTAATTTCTACCAGTACTTAATGTGAAACCCTCATATGTTCCTCACTGTCACTACTATTCAAATCTTCAAATGTTTCTCAATAGGGTATCAATAAGTTCGCCTTTTGAAATAATTAAGTAAAATTAAAGCCCAAATTACATCAGGGCTCCCGTAATACACATGTATGGTGATAATATCTTGGTTTTAAAATAAAATATAATAAGAATGTAAAAAGCAGAAAAACAAGGTACTGACTCCGGTGGACATTACAAATATGAAAATCACTTCATTTACATATGCTAACTGCAAAGACTACATAACAAAGAAAAGATATACATTTTTCATTAATCACACATTACAGTAGGGTTATGTAAGGTGCGGGAATTTTCATTCATATCCTTTACATTAGAACAGAATATATAGTTGATTAAAAATTATTCACAAACACCCACCACCTCTTCTACAATTATTGAACAATTTAGAATTAAGAAGAAACAGAGGCCCTCCCTTTTTCCAGAGGATTTCCCTCCTGCCTTCGGTAGCCATGAGTGTGATATGGAAGTGGAGCTTAAGGGTGGTACAGATGCAGCAGAGACCAAGACCAGAAGTAAGGTTAAGGGGAAGGCTGCAGTGGAGGAGGATTTTTCTGTGGGTTTGAAGTTTCCTGAGGTTGGTGATCTTTGCCTTTACCCTTCCTCAGGTGCAGCCGGGATCTCTTGCCCTCCCACCCCATCCATTAGCGATGGTAGCATCCATTATTAAATTGCTGGGTGACAAAACTGGTGGCATGGAGAAGTAAATTTCAGCACACCTCAAAATTGTAAAGTGGTTCTTCCTGGAGATAAATAGAATGAACATTATGACTTTGCTCTTGGTGAAGAAACATAGTAGAGAAATTTTGATCCCACAGGAGGAAGATAAGATCAATTAGGAAAATTAGGCGGCTATGGAGTTGATTTGCAGGCTTAAGGCAAAGAAGTCCAAACAGGAAGAAAAACTTGGTTTGCTGGAAGAAAATGTTCAGGAAATCAAGACCAACTTAAAAAGGGTTGTTGATACAGCAGATCGCCATACAAAATAGTACAAGCGGAATAAAGATGCTCCAGGAGTATCTTAGATCCCATTCTTCTTTAAAGCAAGCCAGCCCTAGTGCTAGGACCTGGGGTTAAAGGACCGAGAAGACAATGACTCAAGAGGTGGAAAACACAAACTGTGTACAAAAACATCTCAATTTCCTAAAAGAGGGATGGGAATCCGTGGTGGCCTTAAACTAATTATAATTTCCTAGTTGCTTGTTAGTTTGCTGTCCTGCACTGGTTTTGGTGCTGCTTTGTATGGGATTGTTGCATAGTTTTTGGCCTTCTCCTTTTAAGGCACTTCTGCTAATGCTTTGTTGTTGTTTTGCTACCTTTTCATTGTTTCTTCTCTCTTTTCTTGTACAATGGAAAGGTCCCTTAGAAAAAAACCTCTTTACCTTTAATCCAAAAATAAAGTTGAACAATTTATAACTATAAAATCTGAATAGGATAGTTGTGAGAGAGTGAACTGAGACATAATCAAGACAGCTTATGCTTCTAAGTACCCTAACTTCTAAAGCCTTAGAACTGTCCTAGTACCCTTCCCCATTTCAAAACTATAAAACCCTGTTCAGGCTTTGCACTAGACTATCTATTAAATTATAAGATATCGTGAGTTCTCAGACCACTGTCAAAGCAAGGCAACTGTCTTCTATTAAGCACTTTCAAATTGCAAATCGGTGTGCCATATGATTTATTTGTAGTTTCCTGTGTAGCAATGTTGCAATTGTAATCCTGAAAAACACTAAACGATCCTTCCTTGTAATGGAATTTCTATATGCCACTCTATCCCTTCCATACCTACACAACCTAGCTCATGATGCACAAGTAATTGTCCTCAAGGGAGGATCATTTATAAATAACAGAGGGGATGCATATGATCATGTGGATTTATCTAATCCTCTCATTGCAAAAATGAACTCAAGAATGAAGTTGCGGTATTCAGTATATCTATCAATTCTATTTGGCGATGACTATTTACTATTTAGTTTAACATGTATAACTAGTAGTTTATGGTACCCTGTCCCTAAGCTTTTGGGCTTTTTTACCATCCATCACATAAGATTGTCTCGAGTCATAGCAGATTAGAGAGGTATTTGTTGGAGTCGGACAAAAGAATTTTCTTTCTGACCTATTTTTTAGTGGCAATGTTTAGAGACTTGAGCTTGTCTTCTTTAGCAGGCACATAAAGCTTCTTTGTACCACTTGAGCTGTTTATTTCAATCATTAGCTGATGGTGTAGTTCCCTGCATACACTGTAGTCATTGACCTCTTGGCGGCCACACAATTGGTTAAGCTTAGGTGATGGCATATTCTGAAATGGCTGAGAAGGGCCAGATCTCGTCTAATGATGATTTCTACTAAATTATGTTCCATGCGACATGACAAGATATTAAGCCTCAGGTGTTGGCTGTGCAGATAATAGCAGGCAGCTCCGGGCAGCTCCTCTCTGCATGAATTTTGTGACTGGCAAACATGTGGAGTGATCCCAGGGGCATGAGTAATCCTGCACTGGCCAGAAACAGTCTGGATGAATAAGTGGCTTGCACAATCTCTGTGCACCAGAAGTAGCATAGCATAGGGCCAATAAAGGTTTGGAATCTTGTGCCAAAGTAGGTCTTGGTGAAGGAGTTGGAATAGAGCAAATGGGTGGTTCACATGATGGAGAGACGCGTTAATGGTTGGAGGTCTTGCACAGAGGATTGATCTTGTGCAGATGAAGAAACTTGTGCACCAGACATGGAGGCAGAGGCGAAGCACAAAAGGATGGATGAAGGACATGTGTATACAAGGTCTTGCACACATTCAGGACAGGTCAGCACTTTAGGGCAGTTTGCACAGTAACACGCTCAAGTGGTTGATACTTAATAGCATTTGGGCATGATCTTTGTCTTCACACACCGCAGGAAGAATAGAGTGTCATCCACATGTTGGCTCAGATCAGTTACAGAGGGTGATGGCATGCCATGATCAAATGGGTGGTTGGCCAGACAGCTAGCCTTTCAAAATATCTACTTGATGGGAATTGGTGAATTAGAAGAGGATTGCCAAGAAATTTAGTCGGCAGAGGTTTATAAGAGTGGGCAGAGAAGCATCAATTCAATTGAAGCCACTTATATGTAAGGAGGTCAATCAATCATTAAAGGGGAGCTAGAAAGTTCAGAGGTGGCAAAGACTTGTTAGCAAAGAGCCAAGAGGAAGTACATTTGACAGTTAATGCACGGCAGAGAGAGAGAGAGAGAGCAAACTAACCGAGTAGCAGCAAAGCACAAATATCTTAACCTGCAAAGTGATTCTGTCTTCCACATTGGCACAAGTGTGGGTAGAAGTTAGAGCAGACATCTTCCAATACAGGGCTGTAGGTTACAAGATGTGTTGTGCATATCTGTTGCAGAGCTAAGTCAAGAAAAAAATATCAAGCATACTACCCTGAGTGTATATCCAGTTTGTATAGACATTATGATAGGATCTTTGTAAACTTTGTAACTTCATTGTTTGAACACTGGAATATAATTTACTGTTCTAGCCTATTTTTGTATTGTTTTCTCTGTCTATTAGTGTTCCACCGTGTAACCTTGAGGCTGTATGGTCTAAGGCTTCCCTTCAGTGGTACCCTTAACTGCAACTGCATCATTTAACAGCATATTTGACAGTGGAAGGAGGGGAATCCTCTCAGTTCTGTGTTAGATATATTGTGAACCTTCTCCAAATGCAAGGCATGCCAAACTTAGCACAATAATATTCTTATTTGAATATAGGTATTTGAAAGATCCACAAAACTAAATGATTATGGTTAGGTATGCCATGTTTTATGCATCTTGATCTATTTTAGAAACAAAATGGACCTTGTCTAACTGAAAGTTTCCTAAGCTAAGCTGCATGACACTCCAGCCAACCTTCCTTTTCTGATCAGATGTATCTCTTGTATTACATACAGAATAGATCTCGGATATGTTTCTGAACCCACAACTTCCCAGCAACATGTTAAAAAACATTTGGAAACTTTTCGGGCAACAATTTCTATAACATAGAACCTACTGGAAAGTTAGAAACATTTTCTGCCATTTATGAATTGTTTGAAACTTGGCAGCGCAGAAATAGAGAAAAACCCTGAAAAGACATTTCAGCAACTTTTTATTGTGATAAATGCTGGGAAGTATATTTTTCTTGCATTGACTGATCAATAACCGGATTTGCATGGTATCTTTTTCTTGCATTGACTGATCAATAACCTGCTTGACATGCTGTAGACATCTAAAAGTTGCACAATGAATTGAGTGAATTTTATTCATTTAATTATTCTTAATTCTTCCAATTAATTAAATTAAAATTTAATTAATATTATCTTTTTCTTGCATTGACTGATCAATAACCTGCTTGACATGCTGTAGACATCTAAAAGTTGCACAATGAATTGAGTGAATTTTATTCATTTAATTATTCTTAATTCTTCCAATTAATTAAATTAAAATTTAATTAATATACCCTTCTTCTATCTAAGCCATTTAATTAAATTCACATTTAATTAAATCCCCCTTCTAGCTCATTTAATTAAATTTACATTTAATTAAAATCCCCCTTCTAGCCCATTAAATCCCCTCACTTGCAAAAACCTACAAATGCAAGTTGCAACCACAATTGAAATAAATTAATTTTATTTTAATTAAATTCTATTTTCCCCACCCACTTGCAAAATCCTACATATACCACTTGCCCTCTAAAACCCCTTCTAGATTCTTCTGATCACTTCTAATTTAGCCTAATCCATCTTCTAAATATTGTCACATCCCTAAGCAAAGGGAAGTCACTTCTCAAACCCTCAAAGTCTTTGAAAACCATTAAAGGCTTTATGTCTTCAACAAGTTAACCTTGAAAGTCTTCTAAACCATTAATGGTTAACTCAACCTTCTTACATGGTTAGAGATTTTTTGCCTAACTCAACCTTCATCTAACCCAAGGGTCTCATCAAGCATTCATTGCTTTGACCATGGTTATCCCTTTACCCTTGCACAAGAATTTATCCTTTGGGTAAAAGCTTTATCCAATGGATAACCCTAACCCAACCTTAACCCTTGCCTCCTAAGGTAACCTTGAGGTCTTCTCAAGCATTTAATGCTTCTTTCATCTCCTCTCAAGCAATCTCTTGTTGACAATTGTCACCATTTCATTGGTGAGAATTGAGTGCATGGATTGATAACTCTCAATCCTAGCCCTTGTTAAGATTATCCAATCTTGACCCTCCATTGCCCTATTTTCCCTATAAATGGAGCTCTCATTCTCTCATTTCAACAATCAAGTCTTTGTACATCAAACTTATAGTCTCATAACATTAAGCATATTATCTCTCTTTGATAGAATAGCATGTTAGATCATTTTGATAGCATTCTAATCTTAGACATATCATGTTAGCTTCATCTTAGTATCATTTTCATACTAGTTTAAGCTTCGTATCAATATCTTGCATCCTATCATCATCTATTTTCATATCTAAATCATCACTAGGATCTTGGTTGCATTCCATTTAGATCTTAGAATCATTTAAATCTCATTCTTTAGGTTGTCATCTTAAAGAATCAAGTGCTCTTCCAAGCTAAGAGCCACTTTGAATTTTGAAGACCCTTGGAGATAGAGGAACATGGAATGATTTTAAGAGTTTAGATTCTTTTTAACTTGCTTTGTTTGGATTTCTAACCTCTAATGCAATGTTTCATGTGTGTGTTTGAATTGTTTTCTCCTCCTACAGGTTGACACCACATTTTCGACACACACATGCAAATCCCAATGTGTTTAGCCAAGCTACCATGGTTCTAAACTCCTTGCAGTGTTGAGGGATCAAAAAAATTAGGCATATGTTATTTGAACATGAATTGGAGGTATAGGATTCAATCTTTCACGGAAACACAATCCAATTGCCCAGTTTACAGGAATCCTCTAGGATTCCTGACACTTACATGAACTCATCTTCCTGCAAATTAGAGACTTCCTAGGCATACACCAGACAAATTTAGACACTCAAACAAGCACAATAATCTAAATTCTGTCCGGATTTGAATGGATCTTGACCTATTCCACCTTCTTCCTGCATTATCAAACTTATATTGCTTGACTGCAAATGGGAACCAACAGATCAACAGTGAAGATAATCCATTTAAGGGAAACCCTGCTTTGAATGCACAAGTTTGGAACATGCATGTCTGAAAAGAGTTAGTCTGAACAAGACGTTGGAGGAAAAAGAAGCAAAGAAAGCAGTTCAACTTCAGACCAGTAATGGAAGATGGTGACAAGAAAGCTGAGTGCATGTATCTCCCATTTACTGGTGGAGAAAAAAAAGCCCGAAACAACTTCTTAAACATGCTAGCCAAGAAAAAACTGAAATGGAAACAAAAGTGGCAAGTTTAACCCATGAGAAAAGGGACGAAAGGGGGGGATAAGATAAGGAATCTCATCTTACCTCAAGAAGAACTCTGCTAATGCAGCCCATAGAAAACCAACCTACTCGAGAACCAAAATTCTGACAATTTTTGGGAAAAAATAATACATAAAAGGAAATAAACATGAGTTTGTTTACAGCCAAGAAGCTCCAGAAGCGAACTGAAATTGGTAATTTTGTAAAGACATACCTAAGAGTTGGAACAAATATGAAATATCTAATCACAAAGAAATTCAGGGAAAATAGTAGTTCATAGTAACTTTATACAATGATCCTTATATCTTTCCCAGAAGCTTTTAGCTTGCATATTGATTTGATGTTTCAAGTGTTGCCTTATAGAGTGACCCTATTGTATCTGTAGTTTACATAAAACAATATGCAAGCTTTATTACCTTGACCAGGAAAAAAAATTATTAGGCTAAAATTCAAAACCAGCCAAGATTAAGGTCTCCAAAAAATTATTAATAGCATCTATAGAAGGCATTGGAATACTGACCTCTTCTTTTAATGACAGCTGTGCTTCACTTGAAAGTTGATTTTCTCTCCTTTGCTATTAAATGCAGCTTCATATTAACTCAAAAGAAATTCCTGTAGATCCTTCAATACCCAACTTGAAAACCTACTTTGTGAGATAGGATACAGGTGCTTAAATTCCTCATGATGAGATCAAGATGATTACCATTTCAAAAAAACTTTATTACTTATCTTCTCCACATCTATAATTTAACTAAATAAAGTCATCGAAGTAAACGATTTCAATTAATCATTTTAACAAGAAGGTTTTATGAATGCTAATCTCACATTTTTTTTCCGGCACAAGACATGTTTTTCAACAAATCAAGCGTTAAAGTGTGACTCATTGGATAAAAGGTGCAGAAAACTGTGCTCCTTACACTTTATAGGAATACCAAAAACAAAAGTGAAAATGCGTTTCAAAAATTTTCTGCTAGAACTTCGGGTAAGGTAGAACAGGCAATAGCAAAAACTCAGGTCGTTATGCCATAGTCATGAAACAATTCAATTTTATAAAGTTTGCTTACTCAAGTTATGAGATAACGAAGAAATGTGATACATTGACGCAAAATCAAGACACAGCTTGTGATCCCGATCATCACCCCAACCTCCCCAACCTTTAAAACCAGCCTGGTAACCACCATGCGGCTCTTGCCTGATTACTTCCCATTCCGGCTTTAAATTAGGAACCTTATCGAGTTCATCGATGTCAGGAGTTTCCTGACCATTGTCAAAGCAAGGAACTCCCTTGTTGTTTCCCTGATGCAAGCCACACTTTCCAAAGTGAGCTGCACTTCTCCTGGGCCCTCTCAAAGTATAAACTGGAACACCAAGTGAAGGGTACACAGTTGCCCACATAGTAATATCCCAATTGTAATCATCGAAAGCACAAAACTCTCTTGCCCGAGAGTGGATTTTCCTCCAAACTGTTCTATTGAATGCGTAGCCAACATTGCCGATCTTTTCGGCAATGAAATTCTCTGTCTGTTCCCCTTTATAAGTCACATCAGAAGGAGCCAAGTTTGCAGCAAGGCACTCAGCACACTTGTGTTGCTTCAATGAAGATAAAATCTGAATATTTCTGTAAGCGTTGGGGTAAATAAAATGGTCCTCTTCTATGAAAACGATATGACCAGTATGTCTCTTGCTCTCTTCCATACCATCCCAAACCCAGTTCATCATCCACCACCAATGATGTTTCAAGGAAACAATTCTTGGAGATCTATGATTTCCATACTGATCTGCTTTTCCTTTACAATGTTTAAGAGAAGGATCATCCCTCTCCTGGCAATCTCCTGGGCTAACACCCGGAAATGAATCAGGAAACAAGTGAGGCGAATAGGGAGCAAAAATCTGTTTAACCTGACAAAATCTGATTCCTTCCACAATCTTATTCATTTCCTCAAAGTATCCATCATGACTTACAATCAGCAAAGTCTCATGGATGCCCTCCACCTTAGAAAGACTGTCTACAACTTTCCTCAGGTAGTGTGGCCTGTTGTGAACATACAGGACAATCTTCACATGACTTTTGGCCAATTTTGGGAAAAGATCTATGTTAAGAGGAGGCAAAGAGTTTGTCTTTTCTAGCTTTCTGGACAGGTTATTCTGTGGGGGAAGGAAGAGTTTCTTATGAAAAGCTAGAGATTCATCTGCATTTTTCAATGCTTCATCATCTTCTTCCTCCTCTTCTTCTTGGATACCCTTAGTTCCAAGGACTATATTAATTTTCCTATTTGGGGTCGGAGAAACCTGTGCGAAGATATTTGACCTCAACAAAGGGAGAAGCAACGCGGCCAGTACAAACCCTGACAGACATATCAGAGGGAACAGACGGCTCGGCCTACAACGACTTGCGCGATTTCTGCTGTGGGCTACCATTTTATAACTGGATTTCTACAGTTTATCAAAAACAGGAAGTGGATTTCCTAATCAAGATAACCCACCTGAAATATTAACCCGGTAACTCAGCCTTCAGATTCCAAAAATTGTTCCTCAGACTCCACATTCCGTGGCGCTCCATCAAGTCTTCCGTTCTTCAAATGTTAATGGGTTTCGAAGATGGATGCTTGGAATAAGTCTTTTTATTCGAGTCCATTCAAATTGTTGACTCCGACGATGAATCTGGAGGGCCTGCATTGTCTTTGCTAACAAGATTTCACCTTTCAAATCAAGTATGATTTGTTTATGTTTGCCTTCGCACGTCAACCGATCCTCTTAAACCTAAGCAAATATAAGGATAAGGTTTCGCCTTCTTTCTAGGTAAGGGGTATTTAATTTGAGCGATTTAGGTTTAGAAGCGACAGAACTTGGAAACCACTTTTCCATCTACTTCAGTTTTTATTAAGGTTTTATTCAAAGACTATGTCTTAAGGCGTTAATTTGGGAATTAAATTGTAGAATGAAGGAAAAGGAATCAAAATATTGTTATATTTTCAATGGGTTTTTGGTATGTTGATGAAGTTGAAAGGTTTTTTAATGGGTTCATTAGAGATTAGGTCTTGTTGAATGCAGGGCTTCTTCATCAAAAAGGGTCAATGGGTTTTTGGTATGTTGATGAAGTTGAAAGGTTTTTTAATGAGTTCATTAGAGATTAGGTCTTGTTGAATGCAAGGCTTCTTCATCAAAAATGGATGAGGTTGACATTCTTCCTCGCGAATTTGGTGGAATGGATACCCCTTAGTCTTTAGCTCTTAGTCGAAGAGATTCAGCTTAATGCTCTTGCTCCTAAAATTGGGTAGCTAAAACGAATTTGTGGACAAACCTCCATCAAAAAATTAATATATATTGTTATTAATTTTAGGTTTTAACTCTCGCTGAGGAATAAATATTATTCTGATTTCTATTATAAGCACTTTACATTATCATGTTTTTGAACAAATGAACAATAATAACAAGAACAATATGGATTTGATTCAAAGGTAAAAAAGTGTTGAACTTCAAAGTCCTAGCATTATAGATTCCCAAAGGTATTCCTCAATATTACATTCTGCATTCAAATTTATAGTGAAGGTTGAATCAAGTTTACAAGTGCATGATGGATGTAATTTTGACAAAAAGCTAAAAACATAGAACAATATAATCAATCTATTACAATCGTTTATACATCTTTCTAGACTATGGTTAAATATATAATTAGTTTTGTTTCTAATTCTTCTGGATTTGACTGTGTAGAATTTGATGCTGCCAACGTTTCGGATCAAACACCATGATCCATCATCAGGGCAAGAGAGCAAGTGAGAGCAAGAGATCAGAAAGTGATTAGTGTCAAACACAATGCATTAGTTCATACAATATAATGAGATACCTATGCACATTATCATCCCTTCTATCTTTCAATTATATTTTTATATATGCAATGACTCAGCTCATTAGTAATGTTTATTATGTTATTTAGTGTATTTATCATAGTAGCACTTCTAGCCTTAGATATAAATGAAGGATGTATTTTATTTCCTTTTAAAATTTTGTAGAGATGAAAACTACCCCTCTACAAAAATTATAAGTATATTTCCTTTTAAAATTTTGTAGAAATGAAAACTACCCCTCTACAAAAATTATAAGTATCTAGAGATAAAGAATGATATAGTAATATAATATGATTCTTGATAAATATAACGAGGCTGAGTAAGTAACGTGACATAAATAGAAAATCAAATAAGAGATTAATTGGTTTGTAAGAAAGGGTGGAGATTCCTTTACACTATCACTAACTTATAGATTTTTCCCACTATGTGATGTCCCAACCATTATGGGCAATTAACAACACAAAATGGTTGAAAGTGGATATATTCATTATCTCTCTTTTAGTTGTCATTACATTTCCTCTCACGATCTTGCAACATATTAGATGAACACTTATACATTCATTGTACATTTCAACTTCTTTGCCTTAATTTTTAGGAGTTAATATAATGCATAACATCAAACATCAACACAACGGAAATACAACACCATATTTATCCTAAAGAAACCCGATAAGGGAGAAAAAATCCAACAAAAATCAACTAAATATATAATTTTAGAATATTGTTTCTCATCCAATGCAAGTCAATGCAGTAACAACCTCACACTTGCAGATGACATTTGCAACAAAGTGGGAAATTCTCAAAATGAATACCAATAGACCAACCAGCACTATGTACCATCAACTAGCTGATACAAACTCCATATAACACACATCTCAACACATACACTTTAAAAATGGTGAGTGAAGGATTGAGAATCTCTTCTAATTCTAAGTGCTCCTAAACATGCTCCCAATAATTTTGATTTTGTTTTGGAGACAATCTAGATATCAAAGAATTAATGGGTGTGAATAAAATCCAAAATGTTAAGATAATGAGGACAAAGCATGTCTTTGTTACTTCCTCATTTTGCACATTGCATCGAGAAGAAATTATTATTTTTCAAAATAATGAAACCCAAATCATAAAAAAAAATTGTCATGACAGTAAAAAACACTTGGAGAATATGAAAATGTCAGATCATGATGATTATGAAATTTCACTAACAAACATGAATTCGTTGCTTTAATAGATGAAACTTTTTCTTGGAGAATTGGTTGAAGTGACAAACATAAAACCATGGATTCATCGTGATGAAATGGCTATTTATGTTGAAATAAAAAAAATGAACACAAGCAAACTAATCATCGTTGTTATTAGTTTGCCTTGCTAAGGCATTCATCGTGATTAATACCATCATAAATCTTCTTTAGAAATTGTGATTCCTAAATCTATATTTGGAAACCTTTTTAGGATTACATCTCCTCTATAGAAAGGATTTTGGTCCCAAAAATCTCAATAGCTTCGTAAAATGGTAAATGTATTCCAATTACAAACATTTTTCTTCATGGGTCAAATAGTATTGTCCTCTTAGCATGGGCATTTACAATGTTGCACTAACTACAAATTGCATCAACATTAAAATGTAATAAATATTGTCCTTCATGGGGACTTAAAAATCTACCCTTGCAATATGAATCTTAAAAATAGTTCCCTCTAATGAACTTACAACAACAACAACCAAAGTAAGCAATCATAGCCTCAACATGGGTCCTACATGCTCAACTTGGAATAACGTGAATATAAGAAATAACACATCTACAAGGTTGTTTCAACTGGGGTCTTATGCCCCAAAACCACTTACATAATATAATAGAGAGAATGTATGTAAAGATTCCAAAACAACAAATGAGTAACCAAACCAACATCTAGGCAACTCAAAATGCATATACCAACAACTTCCTTGGAGCTTCACCCATTGTGAATTCTTTACATACCTCATTCAATTGTCCCAAACACTTTATACTTATCTTGCCTCTTTGGGAGAACCTTTTGAAGCATGTTCATACATTGAAATTCTGTGGTAACTTCCTTTCCTAAAAAGAAATTATAAAAAAACTTATTATAGCTTTCCCATGGTAAATATAACATCTAAAACATTCATATCTATTGAACTATGCTTGTTAAGTGCATAAAAAAATATTTTTTAGGCATGCCACAACTTTTCATAATATGATATGAGGTGATTTGTAGTGAATTGGGGTCCTATCCTAGAGACATAAACTAACATCTTAATTCTCAAATCACTATCATTCATTAGAGAAAATAGCCAACAAGATGGACAACTTCAGTCCCAAGGGAGAGTTGGATGTAATGTATTCTTTTTTCCTCTTTTTTAATTTTGATTTGATATGAAGATGTAATGACCTAGGTAAACTGATGAAAAATTGTTAATATTCAACATAAAAAGATAGATACAAAACTAGAAGCAAACACAAAAGTACAACTTTGGAAATAAGATGTAGAGAAGAACCTGTTACTGAAATCTCAAATTGAAAGTGTGGATCTAGTGAGTTAGGCATCCTAGACCTAGAGGGGTCTTTGTCAAGTGGGGCTTCAAATTTCAGATCGGGATGTTTTGTAGGTCATCCACTCTTTCAACCTAAAAGTGGACCCGTCAAGTGAACTAATCAACACAGGTCAAGGGTTTTCACTTGTTAAAAATTTGGGATTCTTTGTCTCAATTTGCTTTGCGTTGATCTATAACTCTTTGTTGTCAAATATGTAATATGCACATAAAGAAGAGGGGAAAATGTTGTTTTGTATAGGGGCTTGCCTAAGTCAAACCCCATGTTGGTCTCTCCATCTCCACAACAACTATGATGATGAGAAAGAGAGCTTAACCCTGGTAAGACAGAGGCTAAATCAGAATTAAAATTCTGAATTGACAAGATTGTACCTTAGGATTAATTATGGTGGTGATGCAATGCTATTTATGTAAGACCTCCAAGTGTTCATGTAACAATATCACAAATATTAACAAAATCCATCATGAAAACATACTTGAAAATAATTTACATTGTAGCTTGATGCTCCTTATACTCAAATCTGCTATTGAATGAAGGAATTAGGACTCTTGAATTGGAATGATAGTCACAAATGGTGGGAATCGACACTCACACATGTTTGAATTTGCCCCCCCTTTGGAGAGACTAGGGTGCTAGGCACCATAGTCCACTATGACTAGGGCACTAGGCACCATAGTCCACTGTGACTAGGATGCTAGGCACCATAGCCTACCCAAAAAAGGACAAAATAAAGGTGGTTGTAGGGCATGTAGACCCAAGATATAAGATTTGGTCACCTCATGAGAATATGACAACAATTTGGATGAGATAAGGCCAAAATATACTTAAAATGGCCTATAGGGAGGTACACTAAAGCAAGGGCCCCAAAAAGTGTGAAATTGTAAAGGGTTTACAATTTATGACACTATGTTTGGCCCCCACTTTAGCAGGAAAATTTAGATTTATGCTCATACTCATAGGTAAAATAGAGATGAAGAGATAGAGTAGTTGAAAGAAGGACAAACTAGAGATCAGATGACACTAAGTTGACGGATGATTAAGTCCCCAATATTAGGATCTTATCAATCCATGCAAAATACACATATATAAAGAAAAAAACATTAATACTAAAGTAAACAAAAGGTTCCAAGTCAACTATTTAAAGAGACCTTGATATAAAAATTATCTCAACCACTAACATATTCTTGGAATTTTATTGCAAGTGCAAAAGTGGACTTCTAGAAAGAGAAATAGTATACACAAATTGATGAGACAAGGGTCCATGGAGAAGGCATGAATTCCACTAGCCAACAAGGTGTGTTGTGTTGGGTAATTTATATAGTTCAACAAAATGATCGCACTAGCAAGCCATGCTATACTAGGTAATCGATAATAATGGTCATGCTGACAAGTTATTCCATGTTTTACAACACTTTACATCATGTTTATGTGTGGGAGAAAAAGTGACACTAAGCAAACATGCCCTAATCTCACTTTCAACCACACACTTGTGGAATACGAAAGAGCCTAGAGGTATCACACAATTGGCTACTTCTTTTTATGGAAGAGAGAGCCACGGGCTACCTATTAGGATTTCTATTCCTTTGTTGCAATTGAAAGATAAAATGATGCAAGTTCAATCCCTAACCCCAAAGTGTAAGTATGAACTAATAACAAGATTGTCGAATTGAACTTAAACAATGGAAAGCTGTAAACACAAGTACAAGACAAGAATACAAATGCATACCCGGAGTCAAAATCTGAGTGAAAATGTTCGGGACGGGGGCGCGGGTGCCACTGTCCTGATTTTGCCCCTGAAACTGCTCCAGAAACTGCTATTTTGTAACCTGAAAAGCTGTTAAAATGCTGAAACTTGTTGTCTGACAGAAGGACCAGGGCGCCCAGCACCCCTGTCCCAGGGACCAGGGCGCCCAGCACCCCTGTCCTGGCAGGACCAGGGCACCCCACGCCCCTGTCCTAGCTTTCTGGGCTGGAATTTGGTGTGTTGTTCGGTCTCCGTCTGCTTCTTTCGGATCTGCAACTTACGACGTCGTTTGAATCCCGAAATCTGCACTTATATCTGAAAAGGTGTTTTGGGCGGCTATATAGGGTTTTGCCTTAGTCAAACCCCCGCTTCGGTGATTTCCACCTCCACGAATAGCCAAGTTGTATTGTAAAAGTAGTGTGTGTGCAGACCTTGTGTGTGTGCAAGATCCTAAAATGCAAGTAAGCAAACTAGAGCAACCTAGAAAGTAAACCCTAATTGCTTGTAAATGATAATGTAAATGCTCCAAATCAAGATGCAAAGTGATCTAAAGCATGAATACAAATGATATATTGAGGCTTATGCAAAGACATGAAAACAACATGAAATCATACCCAACCCCAAGGGAGGGGTACAAGCCAATCTTCAGTCGGTGATCCCCTATTGCTCTTCAATGTCTTCAAAGCCCTAAATGGATGAATGAAATTGATGAATGCTTGAGGGATGGATGTTGAATGTTGTTGAAGTCTTCAAAAGATCTGCTCTTTCACTGCATATGAGGTCCTTGAAACCAAAATTCCCATCCTTTCAAATGAAGAAAGAGAGCTCTTATATATGAAACCCTAGGTCTTAATTCCAACTTTTGGCCGACCTAGAGATTGAATATCCCGCCAATTTCTTGGGGTTAAGCTTTATTTTATGATTGGATCGCGCTCCTAAAATTTCGGGAAAAATGTCCAGGACCATGTGCACGCGGGGCGCCATGGTCCTCTCCGGGCGCCATGGTCCCGATAACTTTTCACCAAATTTTCAGGGTCGTTGGATATGATGATTTTAGAGAGAATCCCGAAGTTACAGCTGATTTCGAGATGTTTTGACCCCCGAAATCAAGCCCCCAAGTTCAAAATAGGACCTAATTAGGGTTTTTGATTAAATGATGTATTGGAAGAATAAAATGAAAGGGGCACACTTTAATGCAAGGGCCCAACTTTATAATGTGGAAGATGATGAAATAGGACCTTAGACCTAATTAATTTGATTAATTAAGTGCTAAAGGGGAAATGCAATGCAAAATGCAAAATGCGCCAAGGCGGGTGCTAAACTAGGTGTGAAATTGTACCACCCTAGCAAGTGCGTACAATTTACGACGCTACATTTAGCCCCCACTTTAGCGGTCATATGAACACTACGTGCATATGCAAGCTAAAGTACAGAAAAGTAAACATTATTTGAAAAAGGATATATCCATAAGTCTGTCGAACGAAGCCCCCAGCAGTATCTGCAGTACTCAGTTAGGAACCACAACCTACAAAACCACATGTTAGATCACAAAATCACCTAATGCTTACTAAGGAAGGTGATGAAAATTTGACGGTAGCTATATGCCCCCCCCTGTTTCGGCTTGCTAATTTTAGTGAGTTGAAACAGGGTATCATGTTTACCACTTCGAATTGTTAAAGAATATTGATGACAAATGCTCACAAGAAGATTTGATATGAGATCAAAAACTAATGGAGAAACATTTGGTAAGAAAGAGGACTAAATCTCAATTCCAACACAACAAAGAGTGTGAGGATTCGAGAGTTCTCTAACACAAGATGAAGGATGTAAATGGAAACAAAATGCAAAGAGAAGAAAAGAAAGGAAAAAAACCATGAATACACACATTGGTGATCCATGAGAAGAATAGTGAGAGAGAAAACATGGACTTCTCGCCCCTAGATCTTGTCTAGGTGATCCATGGGAAAAAGGACATGGAAAACTAGCCCCTAGAGTTTGTCTAGGTGATCCATGTAAGGGAGGAGAGTGAGAAAGTCTAGCCTTATGCCGCTAGTTCCACTCAACCTCGTGCATGTGTGTGTAAGTGAGGTTAGAAGCACCTCATAGGAGTCTATGCCCGAGTATGCTACAACCTGTATATGTATAGTACAAAAGCGTGACATCTCGCTCTAAGAGTTTGTGCTCTGGTTCCAAGAATAATCACCTTGCATAAAAGAAAAATGGAGACATCTCGCTCTAAGAGTTTGTGCTCTGGTTCCGAGAATGACCCATTGCTCAAAAAGTGTAATGTTTATGTCATAAGCAAAGTAGAACAAGGATACCTACCTTCATCACAAAAGAAGATACCCCAAAAATGCAACAATGTCATAGATCCAAGAAAGAGAGTTCTGCACTCTTTAAGCAAGGATAAGATAGTTGAAAAGGGATATCTTGTAGTATGTGTAAAGGAGATCCTTAGAGGAGAAGAGATCTTTGTACAAAAGACACCTATCCTCGAGAGGAATTGTCTTAGACAAATATAACATCTTCTAGAATAATACAAAGAAGAGAATAAGAATGCAATACTTCCTTCTTTTGCGAGGTGAAAGTGATTCTTAATGAAGGATGACACTCTTTTTAACCCCATTGGGAGAGTGAATTCATTATGGATGTATTGACCAAGTGCAAAAGAGGTTGTAGTCAAGGACTTACACCTCTTGTGAGAGAGAATCCTTGAACAAACAACAACAAATGCATACAAGGAGTAACATCAAGTAATAAAGTTCACACCATCCACGAAATAGGAAAAAGTGGATCCTTAGATAAAAATAAGGAAAGATCATTGCCTCCCAAGGATAAGGACAATGAGAAGGACTTACACGATCTTCTAGGGAGAGATTTAGACATAAGAAAAATGTACTACATGCAAGCAAGACATTAGTGTATGTAAAATGCTCCTCACAAGAAGTGGGTAAGGTAAGAAAGAGAATACACATCTTCTCCCATAACTAGGAAAAGAGGATTCTAAAGAAAAGATGATCAATATTTCCACACTATAGGAACAAGAGATAACATAGAAAATTGGGCTATTATGTTGCTTCAAAAATATGATTGCACTTGAAATTGTACCATCATGAATGACAATGAGCCCCCAGTAAATGAGCTACCAATGTCACATAATGATGAGCAACATAATAGCCATTAATGTTATTTAAAGACATGATAGATTGGATGAGGTATTTGAATATGACATGCTAAATGCTCAACTATAAGTGAGATCAAAAATATGTATAACGTGATAAAAATTGAAGAAGAAAAGTCACAAGAAATCTTAGAAGAGGGATGAGTGTAATTTATTAGAGCCTTATCCCTAGAGGAAAGGACTTTATGATGAATAGGAGATAAAGATTCATAAGTGGATTTAGAAATTTGAGGGGAGTCACAAAGAGATTTGTTCATCGCCAAGATTTCCTTATGAGGGGAATGAGAGTTGATAGAAGTAGAAGATGATTTAGTTGAAGTGAGATCATCATCACTACTAAATATAGCATTCACATTGAGAGATGGTCTTTTAGATGCTTTGGTGGGCTTAGATAGATTATATCCAAGTCCAAATGAATATTCATGCATGTTATGTTCTAAAGGAACTTTAATTCCTTGTTCATTTGCACCGCAACCATTTCCACTATAGCCACTCTTAGCCAAAATATGAAAACCACGACCATAACGATTAGCCATTTCATAAAGAAAAGGTGGTTTTTCAAAAGACAAAGAATCAAATTCTTTAGAATTAGAGGTGTGAGGAGAAGAAGTTTGAGAAGCGGTCACAAAATTATTGCTCATAGGTTCAGGTAAGACTGATTGACCTCTAATTTCTTCCTTCTTTTTAACTTTAAGCTCTCTAGGAGGAACCCTATACTCACCTACAAAGGTGGGATTGAAATCAAGAGATCCCCAATCGTCTTCTGCGAGAACCTTCTCAGGATCAAAAGCCTTTTCATGTGTAGATTCAAGTTGAGAAGAATCTTCTTCAGGAACTTCATACTCATCCAAAGAATTTTGATTATCAGAGGGTGATGATTCATCCATAGGTATCTTGTTTAATGAGTCATCACTAGAAGAGGAAGGCCTAGAAGAACTCCCTTTGGAAGTAGATGTTTGCAAACAAGCTTGAAAATTAGTATCACCTATCAAGGTATATGTCTTATTATTATAAATAAATTTAACTTGTCTATGCAATGTAGAGGGGACAGCTTGCATACTATGAATCCAAGGTCTCCCTAATAACAAGTTGTATGTTAGATTTCCCGACATAACATGGATAGGAGTAGGCAAAGTAACAGGTCCCATTGTGATGGGTAAGGTGATAATACCTAATGAAGACTTAGCCACATTATCAAAGCCTCGAATGGGACGAGAGTCAGGCTCAACGAGGGATGTATCCACATTCATCTTATGCAATAGATTAATGCTACACACATTAAGGCCAGAACCATTATCTACCAGTGTTCGTCTTATAGCAGTGTCATTTATGATAACAACAATCATCAAGGGATCATATTGATGTTGAATTTCACTAGTAGGCAACTCATCTTGAGTAAACACAATTTGAGCTTTAGGATTCATCACAGAGTTAACCAAAGACACTATATTACTAGATGTATTAGGTGGAGGAACATTCAAATCTTTCAAGGCATCTTGTAACGTTCCATGATGAGCGGAAGAAGTTTGGATCAAATCCCAAAGGGATATCTTAGCAGGGGTAGCTTTAAGTTGTTCTATGAGATCATATTCCTTACCGAGAACTTGTGAAATACGTGGAGCTTGCGGAAGAATTGGTTGAGGATTAGGAAGAGACACTAGAGTAACAGGAGGAAGATTAGGCTGCCTATTATTTCTAGTATTATAAGTATGGGCAACCGCATGATAACTCTCTCTAGTCAGTTGCTTAGCATACTCATAAGGGCTCTTAGTAGAATAACCTCCTTGCACAGTAATAATAGGTTTCTTAGGAGTGCAAAAAGAATCATTAGCATAACCGCCTTGAACCACTAGGATAGGCTTATTTAAAGGTCGAGAATTTTGAGAAGGACAAGCACCTTGGACAGTGAAGAGAGGTTTGTTAGGTGTTTCATTCACATGTATCAAATTGATTGAGGATGGTTTAGAGGAATGAACAAAAGTGTTGGAAGAATTATTGATAGTCTTCTCTTGCACTAAAATCTTATCACGGATTGAATCAATTTTAGGAGAGAGACAAGGGGTAGGCATTGATGTTCTAGTAGGAAGAGTAATACTAGGAAAAGTCATATCATCCTCTATCATCAAAGGATCTACATGGGGAATAAACTCTCTAGGAGAAGGATATACATTACTCTCTAAAGTCTCACTTTTGAGAGGGAGATATTTGAAAGAGATGTTAATCATCTTGCTTTGAACTAAGGTTTCCTTATGAGTAGAACCAAGTTGAGGAGAGGGAGATGCTTTATTTTTAGAGGGAGAATAATTGAGATTCAAGGAAGGTGAGAAACTATCAAGGGAGTTTTCAATCTTGATTTCATCCCCTTTGGCTAGGGGTAGAGAATAATCTATACCTTCTTCTAATGGTTCATCCCAAATAGTGAGGTTGTTGAAAGGAATGTTTGAAGTATTGTCAATTTCGGGAGAGGAGATAACATTGTTTATTAATTCCTCATCCTTAGGAGGGAGAGCATCAATAGATGTGTTAAACTCATCCTCTTTCCTCAAAATATGTTCAATATGATCTTTAGGGGAGAGAGAATTAAGGAAATTGCTTATTATTTCATCTTCTTTCTCTAAGGGATGCTTATGAGTAAGACAAACTTTAGGAGAAGGGTAAGCATTTATCATTAATTCATCATCTCTAGTGGGAATTTTGTTGGAAAAGGAAATGCCATCACTAGGAAATGTAGGGATAATGTCATCTTCTTGCACAAAAGGATCCTCATGAGGGGAGTGTTTTTTAGGAGGAACATGAACATATTTCTCCAAAGATTCATGCTTAGGAAGGAGATCTTTGAAAGAAGTGTTCATAACCTCTTGTTGCACTAACATGCCCCCATTTGAAGGACCAACTTTAGGAGAAAATAAGTCAATGTCTATCAATACCTTTTCACTTAGAGAGGCATTCTGTAGGGAAGGTGAAGTAACATTAAGGAAGGTGTTTATGATTTCATTCTCTTCCTCTAGGATAGCTAAATAGGAAGGGCACATTTTAGGAGAATTGTCAAGATCACTCTTAAAGTATTCATCCTTAGAGCATGGGAGAGTCTCAAAGGGATTGGTAGCAACTCTTTTAGGCACTAAAATGTTGTTATAGATGGGGGGAGGTTCTTTAGGAGAAGGAAAAATTGAAACAAGGGAAGCTAACCCATTATCACATCTATGAAATGAATGCATCATGACAACAATTTTCCTCTTTCAAATGATAACACATGCAAAATAGAAGGAAATGTTTAATTTTAACCAATGCAAGCACTTATAATGTAGGTTTAGAAAATAAAATTTATGATTCAAATGAGTTCCTAAATCAGATTTTAAATTATTGATCCCAATTAAGCTATCCACAAGTTCAACTTTGAATTGAAAAATTAGGGTTTTTAGCAAAAATTTCCTCCAGATTTTTGAATCTTGCAAGAAATTAAAACTTGTAAATACAAATTTGATTTTGAAATAGCATAAACACTCAAATTTGAAAACATAAATCAGAATTAGAGAAGATTGGAATTCACGTCGGGTTCACCAAAATGTGTGGGAGAAAAAGTGACACTAAGCAAACATGCCCTAATCTCACTTTCAACCACACACTTGTGGAATATGAAAGAGCCTAGAGGTATCACACAATTGGCTACTTCTTTTTGTGGAAGAGAGAGCCACGGGCTACCTATTAGGATTTCTATTCCTTTGTTGCAATTGAAAGATAAAATGATGCAAGTTCAATCCCTAACCCCAAAGTGTAAGTATGAACTAATAACAAGATTGCCGAATTGAACTTAAACAATGGAAAGCTGTAAACACAAGTACAAGACAAGAATACAAATGCATACCCAGAGTCAAAATCTGAGTGAAAATGTTCGGGACGGGGGTGCGGGCGCCACTGTCCTGATTCTGCCCCTGAAACTGCTCCGGAAACTGCTGTTTTGTAACCTGAAAAGCTGTTAAAATGCTGAAACTTGCTGTCTGACAGAAGGACCAGGGCGCCCAGCGCCCCTGTCTTGGCAGGACCAAGGCGCCCCACGCCCCTGTCCTAGCTTTCTGGGCTGGAATTTGGTGTGTTGTTTGGTCTCCGTCTGCTTCTTTCGGATCTGCAACTTACGACGTCGTCTGAATCCCGAAATCTGCACTTATATCTGAAAAGGTGTTTTGGGCGGCTATATAGGGTTTTGCCTTAGTCAAACCCCCGCTTTGGTGATTTCCACCTCCACGAATAGCCAAGTTGTATTGTAAAAGTAGTGTGTGTGCAGACCTTGTGTGTGTGCAAGATCCTAAAATGCAAGTAAGCAAACTAGAGCAACCTAGAAAGTAAACCCTAATTGCTTGTAAATGATAATGTAAATGCTCCAAATCAAGATGCAAAGTGATCTAAAGCATGAATACAAATGATATATTGAGGCTTATGCAAAGACATGAAAACAACATGAAATCATACCCAACCCCAAGGGAGGGGTACAAGCCAATCTTCAGTCGGTGATCCCCTATTGCTCTTCAATGTCTTCAAAGCCCTAAATGGATGAATGAAATTGATGAATGCTTGAGGGATGGATGTTGAATGTTGTTGAAGTCTTCAAAAGATCTGCTCTTTCACTGCATATGAGGTCCTTGAAACCAAAATTCCCATCCTTTCAAATGAAGAAAGAGAGCTCTTATATATGAAACCCTAGGTCTTAATTCCAACTTTTGGCCAACCTAGAGATTGAATATCCTGCCAATTTCTTGGGATTAAGATTTATTTTATGATTGGATCGCGCTCCTAAAATTTCGGGAAAAATGTCCAGGACCATGTGCACGCCGGGCGCCATGGTCCTCTCCGGGCGCCATGGTCCCGATAACTTTTCACCAAATTTTCAGGGTCGTCGGATATGATGATTTTAGAGAGAATCCCGAAGTTACAGCTGATTTCGAGATGTTTTGACCCCCGAAATCAAGCCCCCAAGTTCAAAATAGGACCTAATTAGGGTTTTTGATTAAATGATGTATTGGAAGAATAAAATGAAAGGGGCACACTTTAATGCAAGGGCCCAACTTTATAATGTGGAAGATGATGAAATAGGACCTTAGACCTAATTAATTTGATTAATTAAGTGCTAAAGGGGAAATGCAATGCAAAATGCAAAATGCGCCAAGGCGGGTGCTAAACTAGGTGTGAAATTGTACCACCCTAGCAAGTGCGTACAATTTACGATGCTATAGTTTATAATGTCCTTCCAAGTCATTTCTAAACATTACCTTGGTTTTATGAAGCATTAACTAGGACTAATGGTGTTTGATATGCATTTGTATGTCTAGCTAGTTGATGCTAAATGATGGTAAAATATTATAATAAATGGTTATTGTTGAATGTAGATTATTTTAGAAGTATTAACATATTTGTGAGTGGGTTGAGTCATTCATAGATCTATAAAGGAGGAGGGTCAAGTTGGCAATCGACAGATATAGCAGTTTACTGGAAATGCTGAAAAAAAAAAAAAAACTAGTTTTAGTAAAATGGGCATATCTCATTTATTTCTTCAAGAAATTCAGATTTTCAAAATGATTTGGAAATATTAAAAGAAGATTTAAAAATGTACATTTTTTTTTGAGCTGATTCACAATAGTTAAGGAGCAACATTCACCAGAAGTTGACTAAGACAAACTAGCAGATTTCCAAACAACAGTTAAGGAATGAGTTCTAATTCAAATTGGACTCTTCTACCTCTTGATGAGTTTGTGTATTTAGAGTTATCGAAGTTAAGTAACATTGGAGAAGATTGTAGAAACAATATTTGGTGATTCATAAATAATTATAACATGTTTTGTACACATGTTCAGTCATGACTGTATTTTATAGTTGTAAGAGTTTGAAGAGGTTTAGAACTCTCTCAACTCTTGTTAGTTTAGTTTTTATTATCAATCATGAGTATGAGTAAATTATATCCTTGTTGTCATAGGAGAAATGAAATTTGTAATAAGTTGTTGAGTTTGTAATTACTCCATCTCTCAAGCCTCATGCATAAAATCTGAGATCTTGTTGAGTTGTGAGAGGAGTGTAGAGAGAGTATCCAGTTAGTGTTGAGTCTTGTTAATGGTGTCTATGTTCAATCAACAAGTCTGATATATCTCCATGTAGTCTCTGTTTTAAAACAATAAGATGATTTGAGAAATGAATCTTGTTTATTGAAGATGGAATGTTAATGACAAATTGTAGCAACTCAAGCAAGGGCCACTTGAGGAACTGTGACTCCATCATAGTTTAGATTTGCAATAATTTAGATTGTTATTCATTATGCTTTACTTTTATTAATGAGTCGGTTATGATAGGTTTTGTTTTATAAAATTTGGTTTCATTAGTTTTAGAACAGTCTGTTTGCCACCGTTGTTGCAAATAACCACTTTGCCTACAACCATTGTTGTGTAGTAAGTTTTATTTCCAGCATTGATATGTTTTTAATTCAGATTATTGTTGTTACCCCATTATTTGTTTTGAACATAATAATGTGTCTTTAATTTTGTTTCCCTCATTTGGTTTGATCAATCTTTAGCCATGCACCTTTTGTTCCTTTATGCTCCACCTTTTCTGCCCCAATGAACCTGTCGGTTGAACCTGCAGACAGGTTCAAGGTTCAAGGTTCAACCAATACCTTTGTGTGAGTCGCAACTTTGTCATGTTGTTAAGAGAGCGAGCATGAATGTGTTAAGTCGGTCTTGAACTTGAACTTTGAACCATTTCTAAATCGGTTCAAGGTTCAAGGTTCAAAGTCTTCCTTTATGTTTGTTAAGGGTCTTCGCTCGTTCCTGGTGTTGTGTTGAGCCGCAAGTTGAGAGTTCTTTTGTTTTTCTCTGGATTGAACTTGAACCATTGAACTCCTTGCGATATGGTTCAAAGTTCAAAGGTTCATTCCAAGTTTGGCCCCGAGGACATTAATAACACTAAAGGTGGCACAACAAAAGGAATATTCTCGGCATCTTATAATTTAAAATTCTAAATTTGGAAAGAAATCATGAAAACGTAAACCGTTTGTGCAGAGTTGATGTGTAATTAAGAAAGTTGTCAGGTTCCCATCAAATCATTGGTTATCTCACACGTTCGAATGAATCATTATGAGGCGTGTGTAGATGTTACTCAGTTTTTTTCTGCTTCTTAACATGTGAATTCTCAAATTGTGAAAGTAGTAGCTGTTATTGTTGAAGGAGCGAAAGACGCCGAAGGTAATTTAAACTCCATACTTTCGAGGGTTTCACAGATTTCATGGTGGTAACAGGTGAGTTTTGATAATCTCCCTCCGCTATGTTACTAGCTCAGAAAGTCAGTCGGTGTAGGAAAATTCTTTGTTTTGGAATAGAATTTTGTCCTGTTTAGGAACTATTTGATAAATAAAAAAGCGGTCATTATGAGGCTGACTCTTCCAAAACTTGGTCAAACATCATGCCTAGTTAGTATACTTCCAGAGCTGGGTGACACTTCTTTGGCCCAAGATGACTTAGGAGATTTCTTAGAAAGAGCTAAAAACCCTGGGGCAGATTCGATGATGGAAATAATAGTTAGAAGTGGCCTGATTGAAGTTGTTGCTTTCCCAACTGCCGCTCCTTGTCCAGATCTAGTAATAGCATGTATGAACAAATATTATGTTGATAGCAGGTGCATTAGGACCAACAATGGTGAACTGTTAGTGGAAATTAACAGGGAAACAATAATGGCTGCAATGGGAATGCCTCATAAAGAGTCGTACGAAGACTGGTCAATTGGAACCTCGTATGCATTTTTCTCTGAGAAGAAAAGCACATATAGAAGTGTCATTGCAAGGAATTGTCTTCTAAAGGTTCAGAAAGGGGGGTCTCAGTCACCCAAGCCTCTTACCAGAGAGCATTTCATCACAGAGGTGCGAGACATTGTAATAATTTTAAACATACTCAAAGGGAATTCACACTCTTTCTATTGGGAGGATTGGATGTACTTCTATCTTCAGGTGTTGTTAGCTGGTGAGAAATACCTTGACTGGGCGCAGGTTATTGCCGAAAGACTCCATGAGGGTTTGAGCAACTTTGTTGGAATGTCTAGTTTTTACATGTCATCATATCTATTTTATATATTGGCTTGTACCAAAGAATGGTCGAGGTTGCATAATGAGCCTTGGGTGGATGGCATGAAGATTTATAATTATTACCCTTACTTGCAACAACAGAGACATGCAGAAAATTTCACAAGATGGAATGTTGTCTTTGTAGGAAGGCTTGCCTTTGAATTACAAGGAGACATAAATAAAAGAATGTCAGTTGAGGCCATGGAGCTGATTAGTATATATGGAAGCTACTTTATCCAGTTTCCCAGGTTTACTTACATTAGAGTGGGGGGCTTTGAAGGTGAACCATTCAAATTGCCCAGATATGCCTTTGACAGTTATGTGCTTATTGAGGTTTGCGGGCAGTTAGCCCACATTGAAAAAAGGTTAGGGACAAAGGGTAAATCCGTGGTTGTCTTCCCGATTGAACTTGGTTACTACAGTTGTAAATCTGTATCTTATGCCTTGAACCTAGAATTGGAGTTCAAGAAAATGAATTTGCAGCCCTACATTGCCAGACAAAAATTTGATAGCAGGGGATATGTTGTAGAACATCTAAATGTTGATGACCATTTCTCCCATGAACCTCAATTAGAAGATTACTGGGAAAATTGTTGTGATGAGTTTGAAGTGAGGAGGAGATTGTGGTCAATATTTACTCTGCAGCAGGTTGTTACAATGAGGTTGTCCATTAATGTGTCTGGAGTACAAGAAGAGGAAGGGGAAGATGTATTAGATCCTGAATTCAATGAAAGGGTTCAAGGGCAACCCATTCATGAGATTGAATGGGATAGAAGGGAAGAGGAAAATATTCAAGCCAAGTCCTTCAATGTCATAAGAAGGACGAAGAAGTGGTCAAGAGACCAAAAATTTAGAAAGGAGTCGATTGTCACTCCTCATGAATTAAGATTTGGTCCACTTGCTACAACACAAATTCCCACTTCCTCCTCTAACAAAATTGTTGATGTTGCAGGTGACACAAGGCCTATTATTGGAGAAGTTCAGACTATAAGATGAAAGAGGTCCCCATTGAGTTCTTCAGCAGTTCGAGTTACTTGCTCAAGGAGCAAAAAGAAGAACAGAGAACCATTGGCGAATCAAATTGTTGTGGACTTAGATTCGGGCGAAGAAACCCAGGTGATCATGGATCAACCAGTGTTAGATAACCCTTCAGTGCAGAATGCGGATGCATGCAAAGAACCTGAAGAAGATATATATCTGATGAGCATTATAACTATTGTCAACCCACCTGATGCTCGGACATCTCCACCACCAAAAGAAGCTTCTAGTACTTCTCAATGGCTTGGAGATTCAATTGGAAAGAAACGCAACATTGTCCCTATTACAATTCCCATGGAGGATATGGTAAGCAAGTGCCTTGGGAAAATATCTAAACCCAAGAAGCTCAAAAAATAGGCAATGATGGAAGTTGATGATGA
This sequence comes from Cryptomeria japonica, assembly GCF_030272615.1. Classification (NCBI taxonomy): domain Eukaryota; kingdom Viridiplantae; phylum Streptophyta; class Pinopsida; order Cupressales; family Cupressaceae; genus Cryptomeria; species Cryptomeria japonica. The sequence goes on along the minus strand of NC_081414.1, from coordinate 413,506,972 downwards.
AACAGGTCATTAGGTAGCCGAAGTAGCTAAGCCCATCTCAGATAGAGATCCAGAAAAAGCCATCGAGAATGATTTTATTATTGAGAAGATTGACCTAGGAGTTGCTTCAAGGGTTGTAGATGCCAAACATTTAGAATCCTCTACATAGAGAATGATATTAAGGACTTGGAAAGATGAGAAAAATAAGTGGGAGTTGAAACAAGTTGTTACCGAGATGGCAGAGTATATTAACGCCATACATCATCTGAGCCCTCAGCCCCTGACACGGATGACATAGTCCTTTGATCCCAAATCACTAGTGAATAAAAAACTGTTAGATCAAGTCCAGAGAAGCTGCATGATAGCTGAAGTTTTTGATGAGTGGCTTGATTCTATAGTGTAGCAGGGCACAAACTATATTGCTCGCCTGATCAAGGTATATGATAACGCCATAATTGTGAGTAAGGAGTTGGAACTGGAAGCTACCGCATGGGAAAAAGAAATAACTAAATGGGTAGCAGTCTTGGCACATATGAATGACGTGTAAAAATTTGGCATTATGAAATTTCTAACTGAGAAGCCAGTGGAAAACCTGGATCACAACGTGTTGTATGTTTCAAGAAAGAATGTTGAATGGAAATTTTTTATCATTAAATAGGATCATGAAGAATCTGTCAAGCTACTAAAAGGATTAAAAGAACTAATTAATACGATGTAGAAAAATCTAAAATGCATCGACATAAAACTCTTGAAGGAGGATGGACATATGAGTGAACCAGCGGTGGATATGGCCAAAACCTTTAAAGAAAGGGTGCAACTTGTTAAGGAGACGAAGTCTCTAAATACAGACGACTTTTCCAAAGTGTCAAGGATATAATCCATGTTAGCAGTCTGTTTCGATCACTTGGAAGCGCATAAAATGAAAGTTATGCAGGTGAACATGGACAAAGAAGTTTGGAAGCAGCACATTCTACACATTGGACTCCTGCACTATCAAGGTATCCTAAATTTCTCAACAACGCATCAAGAGTGGCGAAATGTGCGTGGTGTCGTGACAAAACAAGACAAATCAGCAGCCACTTCTTCCACGATGGAGTCACAATCAATTTATGAATGAGTTGTCATCCTATCTGTGGTCGTTGCTCATTTAAGTTTTATCCAATTCAAAGCAAACAGTTTCTTTTTAACTCTAGGGTAGAGTTTAAGAGTTTGGGGTTATTTTCAAACGAACTATTGGCCTGGAGGCTATAAATGTAATTAAGCAATCTTTGTTTAAGGTCCAGAAAATTTTGATTTGAAGGAGCCGACTTAATCTTCTTTAAATTCCAGTGTAGACATTTGATATATGAATGAAATGATATATTTTGTATGGTCTTCAAATCTGTGTGTTTGGGTGATAGAGCAATCTCTGTTGGTATGTATGCTTGTATACAAAATATTTTACTTCATTATCAGTTCTTCATAAGTCTGTGAATTCATTGTCTTTTAAAAAAAGTGGTACATTGTTGTTTAAATGATTCTAATCCCCCTTGTCCTGTGAGGCATGAGCGAGTATCGATCAACATTTATGCTACATTGAATATGCTTTGTGAAATAGGTTTTACATTGAATTGAAATGCGTAAGGTTTAAGTTTGTGAGCTTCGCATTTATTCTAATTATCTTGTATCATTCTTATTGTGTTGACAATTGAATGTGAATGACTTTCTCGCTTTCTAGTGAAAAGTGTGTCTCTTTTTGAGTTATTTGCATAAAAATTCATTGAAAATCTTACGAGGAGCTACACTCTTATGCAGAGGATAAACCGAAACTCGGTTCACCCAACCGTTGGTTCATTTGCTTTTTCATGAAGGGTATGCACGAGTCATCATTTTAAAATATATAAATATTAAAGAAAAGGAAAATCTGTTAACCGACAATTGTTTTGAGTTTATTTGCTAACAACTGATAGAAAAACTTTGAAGGATTTCACAGTGCATATATAGTGTCGACCCATTTCAAGTTCACGTCCCTAGGTTGACAATTGAATGTAGCTTCTAATCCATGAAGGGTTACTCAATGTGGATAAAAATCCCTGAGTTGTGAATTAGTATTTCAACCTCAATTGTAATTAAAAAGTTCTACATTTTTGACACCGTTGTCAGAGATGGGTCAAGTTGTGACAGTCCTGAGTTGTTTCAGAAGCTCTTTCCTATTTTTCTAGAATCATAGTTTTCATTCAAAGCACTTGGGATTATTAGGCATTTTTCAAAGTACCACAAGTAGTAGCAAAGCAACAAGAAGATTTTGGATCCATGGAGCATAATAACATGAAGTGTAAGTTGGATATTGATGAAGACATTTTCTCAAGCATCATAGAAGACTTTTGTTCAAAAATTGATGTCAAATCAGAAATCCCACTTCAAGAAGAGAACCTTGATGTTCCTACGAATCCTTAAGAAATCTGTCATAAAGTGAAAATCAGTCCTCTCATGCAAAAAAGCAAAGAAGACATTGAAGAAGATCAATTTTGCGATGAATTGGATGTGTTTTTCTTAACTTGAGATGATAAACTAGTATCTTTTGTAGAGCAAAATCATGAGCAACATGAAGATGGTGCAAAAATTTTTGGTGCTTCTATCAAACCAGTCATAGAAATTGGTGTTTACAAATCAAGAAGAGGACAAAGAGGTAGTCCATCAACACAAAAGCAACAAGAGGGTTCTAAAATTGTGCTTTCACGAGGATGTCTCATTAGAAATCTAGCTGGGAAAGAGACATTTACAATGCATCACAAATTTTGTTTCCACTCGAATATGAAGTTGGAATTCAAGATGAAGTTGAATTATCAGTTGTAGCTAAAGGAGAATGGTTTCAAATCTCTTATCTACTTCAAAACAACAGTATATATTATCATAATGAATTTGTAATTGAGTTTCTTAATGTCTTTCAAAATTCATTGCAATTGCTTGTTAAGTTTCTACTAATATTGCAACTCTTTTTGGTTGCACATAAGCATGTGATGTTAATCTGAGAGGATCCAATTAATATTGAGAGGGGAGGTGAATCAGTATTAATAATAATTCATGACTTAAACTTAAACTGATAAAACTTCACCAAATCAATCACAAACCAGTAATAAAAGTTATTTACCAGTACCAGTAATCATTGATATCCAACTGTTAAACTGATTTATCAGAACTGCTCATTAAGTGCTCATAAACATGCATAAACTGAAAGTAAATCAAATCAACACATCTGAAACATTCACCATATGAACACCATTCACGTGGAAACCCAAATAGGGAAAAACCATGTTGGGAATTGGTACCCACAAGAATTGTGCACTCTTTCAGAATGTGCCATGTTATGAGCCTAGCTCGGTTAGGAGCTTACAATGATGCCCTGTTAGGAGAAGACCCTATTAGGAGTCACCTGGTTAAGGACCCGGTTAAGGGATTTACAATTTAAGACTTGTTAGAGCCTGCCCGATTAAGGGATTTTGTCTTTGCAATTGTTAGGGAACAACAGATGAATGATCTAGAAATAGCACTAACTGCTTGCTTGTTCAGATCCAATTCAGATCCAATCTGCTACACTTTGGCAGATACACCACACTGGTTTGACTTCACACTCTTTTCTCAAATCACCGACACACCAAACATCAACTATACTAACCTAAATAACCTTTACATCTTAGTCGGTTACAAAACCTTAGATACATCAAAATTCAAATGAATTTACAATACAGATCATCATAGATCAGTATTCAGATCATTACAAAAAATTTCAAGACAATATCAGTCATTTAATGATCGTAACTCATCACAACAACTCGATCTGATAGGCAATCAAGCCTATAAAACACTCTTCTATGCTCTTCGATGTTTCCCAAGAAATTCCATCGTTAATTATGCCAAAACAACAACTTATCTTTTCACACGGGTTGTGCCATGTCACCATCAACATTTGAACATGATATAAATCACCACCAAACCATAAAACATCATCGGTTAAAAGAATTTGTTACGAATTCTAAAACCCTACAGAAAATATAACAGAAATCATAAACATGACTTCCGGTAATCAAAGCATGATGCGATTCCGATCAAAGATACATTACAATGATACAAATACATGTTCCAAACCTCAACTCTTGTTTCATCACCAATCTCCATAACCAATCAAAACATTTCCACGTTTACCAATTAAGATCCTAATTCCCAGTTCATTGTCTTCATTATCGGCAAGGCATTTTTGGTAGACTAAAAAGACTCAGATGACAAAATAAACATGGAAAACATAGTTGCCACATAGTTTTCCATCAATGATAACACAAATAACTTATCAAAGCCAATAATCTCAATCTCTTCATCACTATATCATTACCAATAGTCCTTTAACAAGTCATCAATATTCTCCATCAGCATCAGTTATGCCAATCATGCCAACATTCTCCCCCTTTGGCGTTGATGGAAACACCAACATATTCAACTGTCAACTATAATCTTCTCTGCTTCCTTCACTCACTCTTCTTCTACTGCACTTCATATGTTGGTTGCACTTATTCGCCTTCTCTAATTCTTCTCCTCTGGATCATATTACTTCTCCCCCTTTCTATTACAGTTCTTCTCCCCCTTTGACAACAATGCCAAAGGTGCAAATGCATCACCTATCTTCATTCTTGGTGTTGTTGTCTCCAACATCTCTGCAAATCTCATCTAATTTGCTCCCCCTGCGGAGTAGCTAGCATTTCATCAATCCACAGTAAAAAATATTCATTGAGCCCACTGGATTGATGCATCTCCTGCATCTTAGTTGATCTTATGTAGGGGTTTGACCCCTAATTTACCTTTGAGGTACTCAAAGGTTGTCTTTGGCAAAGGTTTAGTGAAGATGTCTGCTAACTACTCTTTGCTTGTCACATATTCCATTTTGACTTGCTTCTCTTGTACTCTCTCCCTCAGAAAGTGATATTTTAGTTCTATATGCTTTGTCCTTGCATGTAACACATGATTTTTTAAAATATTAATAGCACTAGTATTGTCACAATAAATAACCACCGGTTCAGACATATCTTGCTTAAAACCTTCCAACACGTCTCATCCAGATTGCATGTGTACAATTCATAGATGTTGCAACATATTCTCCTTCAGTTGTTGATTGTGATACACATGTTTGTTTTTTACTTGTCCAAGCAACCAATCTACCTCCAAGAAGAAAATCTCCACCGGTAGTGCTTTTCTGGTCATCAACATTGCCTGCCCAATCTACATCTGTAAAATTTTTTAAAGAAAAGTCATCTTTATAAGGATACCATAAGCCATAATCCATTTTGCCTTTCAGATATCTGAATAATCTTTTCATCGCTACCAAGTGAGTCTCCTTGGGATCTTTTTGAAATCTAGGAACCAAACCAACAACATGTGCAATATCTGGTCTACTGTGAACGACATAATGTAACTTACCAATCATGGACCTATGTTCCTTTTCATCTATAGAGGGTGAATCATCTTGTTTAGACAATTTACAACCTATCGCCATCAATGTACCAACTGGTTTGCAATCTTCCATGCCAAAAGTTTTCAATACTTCTTTTACATAGTTAGTCTGACAGATAAATATTCCACCATCCAATTGTTGGACCTGCAACCCAATGAAAAATCTAATCTCACCAATAAGAGATATTTCAAATTCTTTCTTCATTTCCTCAGAAAAATTTGTACATAAATCATCATCACCACCAAAAATTATATCATCAACAAAAACTTCTGCTATCAACATTTTGTCTCCACCAGTCTTTAAAAATATGTTACTGTCATCACTGGTACTCTAGAATCCTATTTTGACCAAATGTGTATGCAATCTTTCAAACCATGCTCTCAGTGCTCGCTTCAAACCATATAGTGCCTTGTATAATTTACAAACCATATTTTCATCTTCACTTAATGCAAATCCATCTGGTTGTTCTATATATACTTCTTCTTCTAGGATACCAATCAAAAAAGTTGATTTAACGTCCATCTGATATATCTTAAATCCTTTAAAAGCAGCAAAGGCAAGTAACATTATTACACCTTCTAATCTTGCCACTGGTGCAAAGGTTTCACCATAGTCTTCTCCTTCTTCTTGTGCATAGCCTTTGCATACAAGTCTTGCTTTATTCCTTACAACCTTGCCATCTTCATTTAACTTGTTTCTAAAAATCCATTTTGTACCTATAACATTCTTGTCTTCCGGTCTGGGGACAAGTGTCCAAGTCTTTTTTTTCTCTATCTGATCCAATTCCTCATTCATAACATTAATCCAGTCATCATCCTTCAATGCTTCTCTTACTATTTTAGGCTCAATAGTAGAAATCAGACAAGAGTTTTCTCTGATTTTCCTTCTAGCTTGTACACCAACATTCTTATCTCCTATAATTTGGTCTTTTGAATTATTTAATCTAACATACCTTGGTATTACCGGTTCCGGTGTTGTGCCTTTTGCTTCATGTTCATCATCTTCTTCATCACTTTCTTCATTTACCGGTTGGGCACCTATTTCTGCGTTATTTTGTTCATCATTCTTCTGCACTTCTGGTTCTATAAACACGAGTTTTTCTTCATCATTTTCAGGCTCAGATTTGCTAGTCTCTTCAGGTTTCAGAGAATTCATCAACCTTAACATTTACACTTTCAACTATCTTCTTAGTTCTCTTGTTATAACACTTGAATGCTTTACTCTTGGTAGAGTATCCAATAAATATCCCTTCATCACACTTAGCATCAAATTTTTTGGTAACATTATCTTTCTTAATAAAACATTTACTCCCAAAAATTTTAAAGTAGTTGACATTAGGAATCTTACCATTCCAAAGTTCATAAGGTGTTTTATCATTACCTTTCTTAACAAGTACCCGATTCGAAGTATAAATGGTTGTACTAATTGCTTCCCTCAAAAACATCTTAGGTATTGCTCCTTGTATCAACATTGTGATTGTTGATGACGAGCCGGCTTCTAGTTATGCTCAACACTCTTCTAGACGCAGAACTAGGCAAAATGCAAGAGAGCTGGAGCTGAAGACCAAAGGTAATCAATAGGTGCAGGAAAATAAAGACCTGAAAGAGGCAGCAAATGCGATGATGATGTTGTTCAAGGATGCGGAAGAGACCATAAATATTTTCACCTGAAATGTAATTTTGTTTTAGGTGTGCCAGTCTCTCGTTGGCCTTTTGTTGTTCTTTACTCTGGCTATTGTCTTTTGTGTTGTTCTTTTGCAGCCTTTCTCTCTTTGTTCTGTCCTCTCTAGTTTCTCTATTGCTTTTCTTTTCGATATGTAAGCGGGTTTTGGGTCCCTTAAAACCTGATTTTACTTAATCAAAAACATTGTTCTACCAGCATCAACAATTGTCATGTTCCTTCTCTCAACAATTCCATTTTGTTGTGGAGTTCTGGGTGCTGACATTTGCCTTTTAATTCCATGTTCATCACAAAACTTCACAAACTCATCAGAAGTGAACTCACCTCCCCGGTCAAATCTCAGACATTTCAAACTCCTCCCGGTTTCCTTTTCAAATAAAGCTTTAAATGCCTTGAATTTACTAAAAGCCTCAAAATTTTCTCTTAGAAAAGTTACCCACATCATCTTTGAAAAATCATTAGTAAAAATCATAAAGCACTTATCACCATAATAGCTTATAGTCCTCATAGGACCACATAGATCAGTGTGAACTAAATCAAGGATATGCTATGAAGAAATTTTTTTACTCTTATAAGATATAGAAGTCATCTTACCCATCTGGCAATCCTTACACAACACATTGTTCGAATTCACAAGCTGGGGCATACCTCTCACAATAATTGATTTGCTAAGCTTTATCAAATTGTCAAAGTTCACAGGACAAAACCTCGTGTGTCATAACCAACTGTCTTCAATTTTAGCCACCAAACAATTATTCACATTAGTATTCAGATAAAAAAGATTACCTCTAGTCTGCTTTCCAGTAGCAATAAACTCTCCTTTACTTCCAAGGATCTTGCACACTCCACTCTTAAATTCAAGAAGGTATCCTTTATCATTTAATTTTCCAACACTCAGTAAGTTATGTTTTAATCCATCTACCCAAAAGACATCATCTGCATTACTTTTTTCATTCAATGAAATAGATCCTTTACCTTTAACCATGCAGGGTGAGTTGTTACCAAACCTTACCACACCACCATCAAATTCTTCAAGAGATATGAACTTGTTTTTATCACCGGTCATGTGGTGTGAGAAACCACTATCTATTATCCATTCATCACTACTATCTATATGTGATACCAAAGCTTTTTCATCAGTCAAATCTTCCTTCACAACAACAAAGACAATTTCCTCATTATCCTCTTCCTCAGATTCCTCATCTGTCACACCTTCATCCACTGCAACATAGAAATGTTTCTTTCCTTTTCCTTTAACTTTCCTTAACTTTTCCTTTTTTATCACCATTAGGACAATTTGCAGCAATGTGTCCAATCTTATTGCAAGAAAAACACTTCAGAGGAAGTTTACCTTTGTACTTACCGATGCCTCTAGGAAATATTTTAGCCAATAGTGCCTCAAGTTCCATCTATATACACCTAAAAATGGTTTGAAGATAATTAATTAAATAAGCAATTATTTAATTAATCCCCTTTCCTAATTTAATTGAATTCATTAAGCAATTTGATTAAATTCCCCTTTTCATCTACTTATTAATAAATCTAAGGATTTATTTAATAGGTTCATTTCAATAGTCCCCTTTGATTAATTAATTCAAATTAATTAATCCCCCCCTCTTCAATTAATTCTTCTAATCCCCTAATTAATTAAAACAAATCAATTTATGAGTTGTTGAGAATTAATTAGTCTTTTCTTATTATTTGAATTTTTAAATTCAAATTATCCACATGCCTCCTAACTTCTAACCACCTAACCTAACCATCCCTCTAACCTAACTCATTCCACCTAACCTTGGGTTTTCCTAACCCTGTCCTATCTTGCACATCCTAACCTCCTTATCCTAACCTCCTATGGTGTGGATTTTTTTTTGCTTGAGACACATGGCACTTTGGCCACATGTCTCCTCTCTTGGATACTTGCCATTTTATGAGCAAAGCTCCTTAACACTTGTCACCACAGAGATGACACATGTCTCTTCCTCCAACCTCTTCTTCAACCTCCTCCAATTTCACCCTTGATATCTTTAGACTCAATCTTGACCGTTGATTCCTGCCACGTCACCCCTGGCCTTGGAAATCCTATAAATATCCCCCATTTTGAAGCAATAAGGATCCAATCTCATATCAATTTAGGCATTGTTACTATAGGCATATCCATTCTAGCATATCATTTGAGAATTATTATAGGCTATTGCATCTTAGATCTAGTTTAATTTAATTATTTTCTAGCATAATTGTTGAATCATGTAGCTTAATCAATCTTTTTCATAGCTTAATCATGCATATCATTAGCTTAATTAGTCTCTTGAGTCAATCTATCATAATCAATCTCATCTTTGCATATCATTATCATTTCAAATCCTCCATCTAGGTGTAGTCAAGTCAGTGGGATTGCTTATCCAGATCTGAGAACAAATCCATACTCGCATCTCTTAGGAGGCAATAGATCGCTTTGTCATGGTTTTATCTTTCTTTTGCTTATGATTTGCTAACCATGCTTGTAATAATCTATTGAGTGTTTTGTGTTGCAGCTACAGGTATCGCACATCACAGAGCATGACATTTTGGTGCCCACTGTGGGGCTGGAAATCTGATTTTTGGCCTCTCAAGCATCATTAAATCTTCATTTTTGTTCGGGCTGGAATCAGAATTTTGTACGAGGTCCTTTTCGGTCTCGTATGAGTTCCTTTATGCAGTGATATGATAATCCATGTTGACTCGTACGAGATTTTAAGGAGACTTAAGTGTCGTACGAGCTCTGTTCTTAACTTGTACAGTCTCGGAAGGGCACTCGTATGGTCAAGTAAATTGTGTCGTACAAAATTTTGTTTCTGTCTTTTCAAAGCAGTTTGCATTTTAAGGGTTTCATGCTTCAATTTGGTTATTACTAATGCTAACCCTGGTCTGTTTGTGAGTTTTTCGGCAACCTAACTAGTTTTTGCAGGACGATTATCGAAGATAACGCTTGTCAAAGCTTCGTTTCAATAAAACACATCATGACTACTAATGCATCTATTTTGTAGGTTGCCTAGGAGGACTCAACTAAACTCTATGTCTTCTTTAAGTTTTCTAGGCACACTTGATTTTGCTAATGGAAATGAACAATCATGTTTTATGTGTTTTGATGATAGGTGAGTATGCTCTCACCTTTCTTAGGTGATCAGAAAGCTAGACTCATCCTTTGCTTTTGTTAGTGCATATCTTTAGCGAGCCTGCCCTCCCGAGGAGCTAATAACTCTTAGCCATTAAGGTTGGTGAGAGGGGAACAACCCAAATGGGAATGACTAACACCAAGTAATCCAACCCACTATAAAATAAATGTGATTTGATGAAAATCAAGTCAACGGTAGTGCTCGGGAATATCTCTCCTCCGTACCTTTGGTTATATCAAATCTTGGTTTTCAAAGCTGGGAGACCTCTTAATTGAATATAATACTCTGACGCGCTGAACAAATCCCTTACTAGTTCCGGTTAAATTAGAAGCTACCTGATTCACCTCCAAAAGGGTGATAATCTTTGTGCAAGAGAGATAGTAAATCTCCCATGACACTTGCCATATTGTGCCCCCATTAGTGTTTGGAGTCAAATAATACGACGTTGAGAATCCATTGCGTGAGTCTCAGCGGTCGTATTCTGATTAGCTATTGGGTGTGTACCTAAGCTTGCAAGCAAAGATTTTCTCTCTCAGCCAACTTCCTTAGGTAGTGTAATGTGTTTGAGGTCACTTATCATATCGTGTGTTTGTTGTGTCTTCATCCCTTAAGCAGGAAATCAAACATTTAAAATTGGAAAACATAAGCAAAAAATCAAACTTCATTAATCAAAATTTTGCCAAACAAACATTTTTATCTATGTTCTATCCTTTGTCATACGAGTTTGTTATTTTTTTGTATGGTCTGGTGGGAATTGTCATACGAGCCTATCTAGCAGAAAATTTTATGTCATCTTTCATCGTCTGGTCCAGTGATAATTGTCGTACAAGTCATCTTAGCAGAGGATTTTATGCCATCATTTGTCGTTTGGTTCTGTGAGAAATCTCGTATGAGTTTATGTCTTCTGTCGTGCGATATTTTTGGTTTGTCGTATGAGCTTGTATAAATTGTCGTTTGGGGCTGTGTAGTCTGTTGTACAAACTTTTGTCTCTGTTGGTCCAGAATTGTCTTCTTGTACATCTTTTTCAGGTTTGTCCTATTTGCTCGGTCAATTTGCAGTAATCATAAACACCTGTTATCTATCATTTTATTCTTGGATTGTCTGCTTGGTTAGCTTGGTCAAGTTATCATATGTCAAATCAGAATTTATAAATTAACACCTCAAGATTTTCAAGTACTCACCCTCAACAAGTTCAAGATCTAAACATCTCAAAGTGCATCATCACCCTCTTTGATAAACTAATCACCCAAAACATAGTTTCTCATCAGTGTCTATCATCCTTTATCACGAAACTACAACGTTTGGTCAGGATAACCTTTTCCCACATCGTAGGATATATCATTCCTATTGGACTTGGTTCTTATCAAATCATCATCATTGCACTCCAAAACCGAAGATCGAAAAAATTGCAAACTTTTAAACACTTGAACCATCTTTTCGTGTCATATCACTCTATCACATTTACATTGACAGTTGATCCCTTAACAAAACAACTTTTAGACAATCAAATCCTAGCACAATATCTAAGACACATGTATGCTCGTTTTAACCAGAGCTCAGAGACGAAAAGTCACAGAGATAGAAATCGAAACATTGGAAATAACTGAAGAGCATATAACCATGGAACACGAAGATGAAATACAAGTTGAAGAAGAAATAATAGAACAACATGTTAGAGACATAAAAAAAGATCCCCAGTTCGATAAATTTATGGAGAAAATATTAGAGGGAGACAAAGAAAAATACTTCCTAATGCTAGCAAGAATTAGTGCTACACTCCCCCAAGATTTTGATATGAACAAATTGACACAAAAGAAAAGTGATCCTCCTCCTAGTAATGAACAATATGAGGATATTTTTGGTCTTAAAATGAATGATCAATTCCTAGTAACACCAGAACCAATGAAGAAACTTACATTCCCAAAAGAGATGAAGTAGAAATTTTGAATACCGTTCAACCCAATGAAGATACAAGAAGGACTAGAGATGACACAAGACGAGATCCATATCCCCCTAGAATACAAAATCATTGTTATGCAAGAACAAATCATGTTGATAATCCTATCACAACTCTCACGCAACAACTACAAACACTGCAAACACAAATTCAAGATAGGCAAAGAGGAAATGTTAGAAGATACTCACTTCAAGAAATCTGTCCTTATCCATTCGACATAAATCTAAACATGATACCATTTCCTATAGGTTTTGAAACTCCTAGATACAAAAAATATGATGGAATCACTGACCTTCAAGATCATATATGAGAATTTTACACAATGAGTATGGAGTTTGCACATGAGGATACCTACTTAATGAGATTATTTCTGAAAAGTTTAACTGGACTAGCTATGGAATGGTTCTCCAAACTTTCACCTGGAATCAGATCATTCTCAGAATTGGTGGATAAGTTTGTTTCACAATACTCTTACAACATACAACATGAAGTAACAATGCTAGACCTATGTAATACCAAACAAAAGAGTGGAGAACCTTTCATGACATTTTTACAACGATGGAGATGGTTAGCTTCATGATATCCTCGTACAGTGCCAGAGTATGAAAAAATGGACATATTCATCGACAACCTAAATGATCAAATGAGTTATCATCTAAAAATGCAAGGAAATCAAAGTTTCAGAAAGATGATTGATAATGGAATCAGAATGGAGGAAGCCATGATAAAGAAAGGTGAATTGAAAATATACAAAGATGGAGTTCATCCTCCTAACAACACTAACAACAACCACAATGATAAGCCAAAGTTTTGGAATAGAAATCGTAATATCATCGATGGAATAGTGGATAACAACAATGTGAAACCAAAACAATTGGTTTTTAATTTATCCATCACTCAACAACGGCTCAACAAAACAATCATCACAAAAATCAACTATCAAAAATTTCTTTTGAAGGCAATTTACAAACATTGGTGAACCCCTTGGGTCAGCACTAAAGATGCTTCTCGCAAATAAATTGATCACTTTACCAGAAGAAAGGAACTACGAACCTCAAGTAAAACCACCGTGGTGGAATGATAACCATTATTGTGATTTCCATCGAAAAAAGGGACATCACACAGATACTTGTCAGCGATTAAAACATATAATCCAAGATTTAATTGATAATGAAGTAATAACTATGTGATGCCCTGCAAAATGGACAAGGTTAGTCTAAGAGAAACAACACAAAACACACAAGAAACCGTTAGTGTTATTTAATCAAAAACTAATCTAAACAGGCATATCAAGAGAGACACTAAAATCATGCTAATATCTCTAACTAATGAAACAAAGATAATGAGGCATCTCCAAATGCCTCTTAGCATGGTCTTAGCTCCTTCTCCCTTGTTCCTCTCCTCTCCAAGTTCCAAAATAGTGTAGCTCTTAGCAGCTTTTTGCACTATGGATGCTTATGGAGGATTGAGATTGAAATATTGCTCTAAATGTAAAATGAAAAGCTAATATTAAGCTATTGATACTAAAATGATTGATTTTATCCAAAATGACAAGATATTAGTTAATTATGCTAAAATGCTCTCTTAAAATGCCTATAGCTTAAATGCATACAAGTTTTCAGGATCTGGATTATGAAGAAATGGGCTCTATTTATAGGGCAAATGGAGCAATGGATGGTTGAGATTGAGTAATCTCAACAAGGGTTAGGATTGAATGATTTCAAATCCATGTGAGGGCTTTCAACCCAATCCCAGGATGACAAGTGTCAATGTGAGATAGGTTGAGAGGGGAGGGAATAAACATTAAATGCTTGATATGACCTTGAGAGTTAAAGTCAAGGTTGGTTGAATGAATAAACTCTTTATTCAAAGAATAAAGCTTTTATCCAATGGATAAACTCTTGTGCAAATGTGAAATGGATGAATATGGTCAAAACAATAAATGTTTGGGGAGACAAGTTTGAAATAACCATAAATGGTTATGTAAGAGCCATAAATGGTCATGTAAGAGCCATTAGTGGTCTTGGAAGACTTTGGGGGTTAATTTGTTGAACACACAAAGCATTAAATATTTTTCAAAGACTTTGGAGTCTTTGAGAAGTGACTTCATTTTGCTTAGGAATGTGACAATAATTAGGGGATGGATTAGGCTAATTAGGAAGGGGTTAGAAGAATCTAGAAGGGGATTTAGGAATGCAATTGGATTTGGTGGGTGAGGGAAAATATGATTTTATTAAAATAAAAATTCATTTATTTCAATAAATGTATGCAAGTTGCATTTGTAGGAAAATGCAAGTGGGGTGGGGATAATGATTTAAATAAATGTTTTATTTAATTTATTTAAAAGAGGAAAAGGGGATTTTATTAAATAAATAGATTTTATTTATTTAATTGATTGGAATTTGATTTAATGAATTAATTAAAATAAATTGAATAATTTATTTAATTAATAGAAGAATGTTTGAGGATGAATTAATTAAATATTAATTTAATTAATTCATGGCTAGTGGATTTTTTAATCAAATAAATAGCGTTTATTTATTTAATTAAGCTGGACAGATTTGTGTGACTACATTTGCCCCTCTTTGAGACGGTGCGATTTATCGCATCGTTTCAAAGAAAGAAAAACTGGTGTGAAGAAAATGCCCCATAAAATGTTAATTTAATGGGTGGTATGCCCCCTCGAGAGATGGGTCGAAAAATTTCAAAAAAATTGGGCGATCTCTCGAAAAAGAATGAAAATTGGCAGGGTGGTAGAAGAGAAGAAGTTAGCCATACGTGTGAAAAATAGAAGAAAACGGGGGAAAAATGGAGAAATGGGGGGCTCGGGAAGTTCACGAGGACCACGGCGGTGAGCGGGGGGAAGTTACGGTGACGACGAAGGGTATAAATGGGGTGAAAGGGATGAAAACAGGATCATTTGTGACCGCGACCAGTTGGAAATCAGAGCTCTGATAGTGACCTTTTGGAGGAGCGAGCAACACTCAGGATGCCGATACCGATTATCGAGCACAGATTTGAGCGAGTTCGACGGTTCCAGCGCTCAGACGACTATGGACCAGCGGTATGCAAATTCAAAAATTTAATTTTTATGTATTTTTGATAGGTTTTTAGCTGAGTCCAAGTCAAGTCGGAGCAAGAGCGTTGGAACTACGGTTTTAGCGCTTTTGCTCCATGAACTAGCGCTACTGCGCCACAATGGCGCTATTGCCTCATTGTTTGAGCGCTTTTGTTTTTTAATAGCGCTATTATATGCAAGTTTAAGCGCTGTTGATTAATAAGCGCTATTGATTTCAAGTAGCGCTACTGTGTAGTTGTTTTAGCATTGTTGTAGTTTGAGCGCTGTTGTATAGCTTATTGAGCGCTTGTGTTAGGGTTGTAGCACTATTGTTGGGAAACTAGCGCTTTTGATGGTAAAATAACGCTTTTGCCTTAGGATAAAGAGATGCCCCAGTTTGGATGAAAAAAATCTCCTGATGCCAATGATTGATGGATGGCGAGGTGAAGTGGGAGTTGTTTTGAGCCATAGCAGCCTGATGAGACTTAGGTCATTTGTTAGGATAAATGCCCGTTGAAGTCTAGGTGGCCATGATTGCTTACCTATTGAGACCCGAAGATACTTGATCAAAGTATCTGTTGATAGTCTAGGTTTAAACTTAAGAAAGTTTGAAAACAAAACAACTGATAGTGATTGATGAATGTGCATGTGCAGGAGGAGCTGCGTGTGTTGCAGTTACGTGAGTGACATCCTGCGACACAGGGGTTGCGGGATCGATTGACACAGGCAGAGATTGACTGCATTGCCTTGACGAGACTATATGAGGTGATGCACATGCCCGTGATTCGTATGAATCACGGTTTGATCACAGCACTAGCAGAGCGGTGGCACAGCGAGATGTGCACCTTCCATTTGGCACAGGGGGAGATGACAATGACCTTGGAGGATGTGTGGCGCATCCTGTAGATTCTGATTCAAGGGGAGCTGGTCACATATGATAGATCTTGGGGGACTCTTGCAGTGCAGAGGATTTTTGATGAGGATATTTTCATTGATGATGGCTCGATTGCTTGGGAGGAGATAGCGACATTATATGAGCCTCTTCTAGTAGTTTTATCAAGTATTGTGGGAGGTCTTCTGTGTCCTGACAGGCGATCGCATGGTTTGGCCATCGGATGGGGACAGGTTATCGAGATGATGATGACCGAAGGGACCCAATTTGCATGGGGGCCGTGCGTGCTAGCGCACCTGTACCAGGAGCTCCATGAGGTGGTTTATCGTGGGAGGGGTTCCTTAGCAGTGGACATGACGCTGCTGCATATTTGGGCTTGTGAGCACCTACCAGTGACTTGACTGGTGAGTCTGAGATTCTGGGTAGTAGACCAGCCGTACATGTTCATGTATAGCGGTATGATGAGTCAGCCCCACCTGGGGAAGTTAGAGTGGTGGCAGCGGGTGCTGGACGATCTGGATGCAGTGATATGGCGGCCATACTTGGAGTGTGAGCCATGGGATGATGACGCAGAGGCACTGCCGTATGTTTTTATGACTCGATTCCTCATTGGGAGGACCGCATACCATGTGGAGAGACAGGTGCCTGGGAGAGTGCTGAGACAGTTTGGGCAGCAGCAGGGACTGCCTAGTGGATCAGGAGAGTATGCTCGAGTTATTCGGGAGAGGTACGTATGGGGGCCAGTGCTACCATATGATCAGGCACTGGCAGAGTTCTGGACACTGCAGGTTAGACCGTGGGACATACGACCGAGGGTCGTGGATGTAGGTGTTACAGATGAGTACACGCAGTACCGGGCAGCGCACCCGATCTTACGGATCTCTGATCCAGTAGAGCCGATCCCAGCTATTGAGGATGAGAGGGGACGGAGATGGAGGAGGGCAGGAGGTCGAGGACCGAGGGTAGGTGGAGGAGATGGAGGAGGAGGAGGAGGGTTGGGGATGTGAAGTCAGTGGAGAGGGAGAGGTGGACTGCCTCTACAGATATCACAGGGACCATTGATACAGGGAGGAGTTCAGCTGAGTGGGAGGGGGATGGAGAGGGAGATCCCGATGGACAGGGGGGAGGGGACTACTAGAGAGGGTGGTGCAGGTGAGGTAGCTATGGATACCGGGGAGGGAGCTACTGGAGATCTGCGAGATCATATGATAGTACGTTTGCAGACTCGGATAGAGGATTTGGAGGCGGAGGTGGCAGCTAGAGATGTGCAGCTATTTGCACGGGAGTCAGAGCTGGCGGTGGTGCTGCGGGAGAGGTATAGTGCAGTGGAGAGATTGGCGGAGCTGCAGGAAAGAGTGCGGGTTGGAGTAGGAGCACAGGGGCCTACGGGGGAGGTGATGAGGGAGATGCGACGAGAACAGACAGAGATAGAGTACTGGCGGGGTTTATATGAGTAGGTGGTGCCAGTTAGTCAGCGAGCTCTTAGCTATTCGCAGATGTGGCAGGCTAGATCAGAGCGATCACAGAGGGTGCAGAGCAATGGGGGTGTGATGGGTCCGCTGCGGAGGGAGAGATCATGGGATGCAGGAGTGAGTGATGGTTCGATGAGGCCTCCACAGAGCGATGGATCAGGTGGTGCAGGCACCAGTGGGAGAGCAGGTGGCGATGGTGGTGGTGGTACAACATTTGGCCAGAGTGGCATTTGAGAGAGCATTTTTTTGCATATATGTATTGTATCATTGTCTATTTTTTGGACTGTATCTTGGATGGCTCTTGGTAGCCGATTTTGTAGACTTCATTGTACTCTGATATATGAGATGATATATATGAGGAGATCCCATATTTTGATGATATGCAGTTGATTATGTATGAATGTTTATGCAGGATGATGGGTGATTGCTTAGATGGATGTGTGTATATGTATGCATTTGATGAGATGTTTCTTATATGCATGTTTTTATGATGATTTATGATGTTGGATACTGACATATGAATGCAGGTTTATATATGTATGATTTGTTTGATTTTTGACGTAATGCTTTATATATGTGATGTCATGATGATGATGTATACTTATGATGATTTATGAACAGGATGGTGTTGTTTTCTATGCAATGATAATTTATGCGATGATGTTAATGTAATGGTTGAATGAATGATGTTATGTATGAATATGCATCTAGATTTTTTTAGATGAATGTAATATGGATAAACAAAATGTAAAGTACAAATGTTTATATGATAATGCCTTTAAACGAATGCATATGTATAATGGATATATATAAAATGGTATGAACCAATGTGTTTTGGAAACAAATGGATTTATGATTCTAAATGCTTTAAATATGATTTAAGTACAAATGATAATGTGATGATATTATAACTTATGGTTTTAATAACTGCACCTTAATGCAATTAAAAAAGAGGATAATGAATGCAATGTGAATGAATCCTAAAATGAGCATAATAAGATACTTAGTAATGAATGAATGCACCTTTTAACTATAAATGAATGTATGCAAATAATAAATGATAAAGGATGATAAAATGATGATGGATAATCGACACTATATGAATGCCTAGTAAATGACTTAATATAATCAAAGACAATTTAATTCCACGAATGAATATAATTATTTATGATTGATGCAATGATGCAAATCTTTATTGAAAATTAATGTCCAAAATGAACTATATGCAATGTTAAGTTAAAAATGACATCAATGTACTTAATGCAAGATGCAACTAAATGCGATGATGATATGACCATGAGGAATGCAAGGTTTTTGAGACTTTGCATGATGCATTGATAATGTATCAGAGTACTTGGTCGTGATTGTATCCAAGACCAGCTTTTAATGGTCACTTTTTGCATAAAAAAGCCTATATATGAATGAGTGAATGGATGGGTGATATGCAACGGAATGCAATATATAAACAGATGAGATGAAATGACGATCCATAGTGCTCTATTTTCATCATTGAGCTTTAAAATGTTGGAAGAGAATACAAGCATCTTGACATAATGATTCAAGATGACCTGAGTATTCCTTTCATGGATTTTATATAGCAAGTTAATACAAACGACTTGATATAAGGGTCAAGTCGACCAGAGTATTGCTTGCGGAACAGACAAGGATTATCTCCGTTCATGCATGACTTGGATCGTCCTCCTTGATCTTAGGCTGATCATATCCTGAGACAAGTGCATACCGTACTAAGAGATAAAACCTTTATCCAATTTAGATGAGGAGGAACCAAAGAATGAGCATTGCACCTGCAAACAAACACTATATACATAAAGAATAAAGAATATGGATCCTTGGTAATGGTTCATGCTCATATGGTCGAGGTATATGCTATAGTCAGCAAGCCATAATGATCCATGACTATATTTGGCATAAGATCACGTAGCTTGGTGAACTTCCCACGTAGACACCATTAGTACATGCCCCAGAACTTCATCGGAAATAATGCGCAAACAATACAAAACAATGCTGAAAGATCCCGATACAGATAAATGAATGTTTGTACTCACAAATCAACCAAGTATTTGATAGCTTAACATAATTTTCTTGTCAAAGAAAACGTCACTTTTTGTCTTTGTTTTGGTAAGGAAGGATGCATCCTTGTTGAAGACAGTTTTGAGTGTGGATGTGGATTGTGTGGTTTGATTGATAAATGGTCATCGTGTGAGTATTTTTGTCAATGTTTGTTTTGGTATCTGCATGGATGAGTATGTTCAATGTGTTACCATGTTTTTGTGTGATTTTTTTCAATGGTTTTTTCGATGTTTTTGGATTTTGAATTGTTTTGAATGTTTTTGGATTTTGTGTTGTTTTGAATGTTTTTGGATTTTGAATGAGACATTTTCCAATGTTTTTGGTATTTTGAAGATTGCTTGAATGAAGAACTTAATGAATCATAAGACAATGTAGAATCCACTTCCATCAATAGGTTAAAGGCATTGCCCCAAGTTTTAGACATGACTATGAAAAAGCGGGATGCAAGATGTATGGAGTACTATCATAATTGCAGATGAATAACAAGCCATGGTTTTGGATGGATGGATGTATGTATGAAGTAGATGTGATCACAACAAGTCTGAAAGACAATGGAGCCATAGCCTTTACGAGTGGCGCCTATTTGCAAGGTTTTCACCATCGTGCTTACTCAAGGTGCCATCGGAGTGGTTGTTCATCATTTGGATGCATGATTTTTCTTTACTTTTTTTGTGAATGTTTTTGTATTTTCTTCAGGACATTTTTCTGATTTTTTTTGGTATTTTCTGGTATACAGGGAAGCCTGATGCTCTGTACAGCTTAGGTATAAAACCGTTTGAGGTGCATGTTGTTGATTGGATCTGTGAGCGGTTCTCCTTCTGATGTAGCCAACTGATATGCCCCAGACTCGAATACAACAGTGACAATATATGGGCCCAGCCAGTTTGATTCAAACTTGCCCTGATGTTCTCTGTTTGGTTGGTTGCGAGGATTCTCTTGGAGAACAAGATCACCTACCTCAAATGTACGAGGTCTAACTCGGTGATTGTAGCTTCTGCTCATGCGCTGCTGATAGGCTTTGAGATGATTGTATGCAGCTTGTCACTTCTCATCTAGTAACTCTAAGTCCTGCAGACGGGATACTCTATAGGCTTCGTCATCAATGAGATTATGCAAGGAAACCCGTAGTGATGGTATCTCAACCTCAATAGGTAAGATAGCTTTGACGCCATAGACCAATGAGTAGGGAGTTGCGCCTGTAGGGGTTCGAATGCTAGTTCGATATGCCCATAGTGCTGGATTTAGTTGAACATTCCAATCACGGCCAGTATCATTAACTGTCTTCTTTAGGATCCGCAATATGTTTTTATTTGATGCTTCAGCCTGACCATTGCCTTGTGGGTAATAGGGAGTGGAAAAGCGGTGTTGGATATGAAATTTCTCACAAAGTTCGCGGACATCCTGATTTTTGAAAGGAAGACCCTTATCTGTGATGATGGACATGGGCACACCATACTGGCAGATGATGTAGTTGAGGATGAAGGAGGCGATCTGCTTGCCGGTGACTTGGGTAAGTGGAACAACTTCGATCCACTTTGTGAAATATTCGGTGGTGGTAATAATGAATTTATGGCCATTGGATGAAGATGGATGGATCTTACCCACAAGGTTAAGGCCCCATTGACAAAAAGGCCATGGTGTTGTGATTGGTTGTAGTTCCTGGGCTGGTGCATGTATCAGGTCGCCATGAACTTGACATTTCTTGCATTTTCTGACAAAGTAGTAGGAATCCTTTTCCATAGATGGCCAATAGCATCCATTGCATAGGAGTTTCTTGGCGAGTGATGGACCACTTGAATGAGTCCCGCAAATTCCCTCATGGACTTCTTCCAAAGCCTTTGTTATCTCATCTTGTTCCAGACATTGAAGGAGAGTACCATCAAGACTGCGACGGTATAAGGTTTCAGCAATAATGGTATATCGAGCAGTTTGGCGAATGAAGGTTTTACGTTGGTTATTCAATTGGTTGGGAGGAAGGGTGTGATCACGGAGATAGGTGTAAAATTCACCATACCATGGGGATTCAGAATCGACAAGGTGACATATCATTTCGGATTCGGGGATATCATAAGCGGGAATCCAAAGCTGTTCGACCAAGAACTCGTAGCGTGTTGAATTCTGTGGAAGATCTAGTAGAGATGCGATGGTAGCCATGGCGTCAGCAGCTCGATTCTGATCTCTTGGTATTTGCTCAAAAGTGAGAGTAGTAAATGATGTCTTTAGAGTGTCCACCATTTGCTTATATGGCATGAGTTTATCATCTTTGGTCTGATATTCATCGGTTGCTTGTCGAATGACCAGTTGGGAGTCGCCATATACTTGTAGTTCTTGTAATTTCCATTGTACGGCTAACTTGAGTCCTATGATCAAGGCCTCATACTCTGCGATGTTGTTGGTGCATGGAAATGTGAGCCTGTAAGACTTCAGGATGTTGTCACCTTGGGGTGTGATAAACAGAATGCCTGCCCCCGAGCCATGCCTAGTGTATGAACCATCAAAGTATAGTTTCCATGGTTATGCTATTGTGATCATGAATATCTCTTTGTTTGGAAAATTGGAAATGAGAGGATGATCGCCTATGAGAGGTGCATCGGCCAACTGATCTGCAATAACTTGACCTTTGATAGCTTTACGGTCCATATACTCGATGTCAAATTCACTTAGAATTATTACCCATTTGGCCAAGCGACCTGTCAATGCTGCTTTGCTGAGTAAATACTTGAGTGGATCAATCTTTGCAATGAGTTGTACCTTATGTGTTAACAGATAGTGCCTCAGTTTAGTGGCTACTAAGATTACTGCTAGGCAAGCTCGCTCAATAGGTGTATAATTGAGTTCATAGCCCACCAGTGTGCGAGAGATGTAGTAAACAACACACTCTTTCCCTTCTACATTATGTTGTGCTAGTAGTACACCCAATTCTGTACTTGTTGCTGAGATATAGAGTAACAACGGTCTATGTGGATCTGGTGGCATCAACAATGGTGGATTCATGAGATAGTCTTTAAGCGTCTGAAATGCTTGTTGGCATCGGGCATCCCACTGAAAGTGGATGTTCTTGTGTAGCAGGTGTGTAAATGGGTGACACTTATCAGCCAGTTGTGCAATGAATCTTCGGATGGATTGAAGTCGTCCTTGTAATGTCCTTAGCTGACTGATATTCTTTGGAGGTGGCATGTCCATGATTGCCTTAACCTTTGTTGGATCGACCTCAATGCCTTTGCTTGAGACAATGTATCCTAGAAGTTTCCCAGAGGTTACTCCAAAGACACATTTCTTTGGGTTGAGTCGAACATGGTATTGTTCCAGTCTATCAAAGATTTTATCTAAGATGTGGAGATGCCCTTCTCTGGTGAGTGATTTTGCTAGTAAGTCATCAACATAATCTTCCATCATAGTATGCATCATGTCATGGAAGATGGTGGTCATTGCTCTTTGATAGGTTGCTCCTGCATTCTTGAGACCAAAAGGCATTACATTCCAGGAATATGTGCCCAATGGACATGTGAAGGCTGTCTTATGTTGATCTTCTGGTGCAATTTTTATTTGATTGTATCCTGAAAAACCATCCATGAGTGAAAGCATGGCATGTCTTGCTGTCAGATCCACTATGATGTTGATATTTGGTAGGAGGAAGTCATCCTTAGGACATGCCTTATTCAGATCTCTGAAGTCAGTACAAATGCGGATGGCCCCTTTTGGTTTGCCGACATGCACAATATTGGAGATCCATTCTGCATAATCAATTGGCCTAATGAAACCAACATCTAGGAGTTTCTTGAGTTCTGTTTTGACGAGTACTGCAATTTGAGGATGCATCTTACGAAGCTTCTGCTTGACAGGTTTGGCTCCTTCTGCTACGGTAAGGTGATGCATGACTAAATCAGGATCAAGCCTAGGCATGTCTACATATGACCATGCAAAGTTGATCTGACGCTTTTGGAAGAACTCTATAAATTTAGGCTGTTCTTCTGGAGTGAGAAGAGATGCTAGATGTATGAGATGAGGATTTTTAGGAGTCCCCACATTGTACTCTTTGGCTTCCTCGATGAGAATCGTTGATTGTTCCTGTTGTGCATTAGCAAGGAGAATGTCAAACCCTTCATCCTCAGGCGCCTCAGAGAGGTTTTCACCATTGGATACGCTCTTTCTTTTTACTTTTGTCGGATCAAACAGTGCGACAGTGTGGTTTTCACTGGAAGATCCATGTTTTATTGTTATATTTTTGCAGCTGAAAGGTTTGGCATCCGCCCCGAAGTATGCTGCGCTATTAAGTTCTATGGCGAATCCAGCTTTGTGATCCCCGCTTGGTAGGTTATCCCTTAATTCCAAAAAGTCAATGATAGCCTCATCGTTTTGGAAGAAGTCAAGACATGGGGGAGTTGGTTGGTTCCATTCGATGAGTTCAGGGTGGATAATGGGCATTACTTCATCAATTAGGTTAAGTGCATTAGATGTATCAGTGAGGGTTAAGACGTTATGGTGAAGGTCGTTAATGGTACTCTCCCTGTCAGAATTAGGCATAGGATGAGACGTAGGGTCTGTGGAAGATGTTTCCAGCTCAGGAACCCAAGAAGTCTTTATCTGTGCTTCTCCGTAAACAGGGATGTCTTTGCGTGGTGGAGGTGGTGATGTGTCTTCCTCATCTGAAGTATTAAGCTGTACAGAATCAAATTCCCACTCATGTGAGTCGGTCTTTGAGTCACTTTCCAGCATCCGATTACTATACCATACTGGGATGTCTTTTGAGTTAAATACTGCAAGTGTGATTGGTTGATGTACCTTTGTAGCGATCGGTGCTGCAGGAAGGTTGATGGGGATAAAGGAATCTGGTACAGGGAGTATCGGTAATATTGACTTAGTGGCTTCTGCTGGAACTGTTGGTGCCATAGATGCTGCTGCGAGTTCTGATACAGTTGTTGTTGCTAATGGTACTATTGATGTAATGGCTGCTACAGATGGGATGATTGGTATTGTAGATGATGGTGTTGGGATTTTGAGCCTCGGTGGGGCAGTTGTGATGGTGCTCGATGTTGCTTTGATAATGAAAGGTGTCCTCTTTGCAATACACTGACATAATGGTTTGTTGGGTTTTCCTTTGAATTTTAATTTAGGAAAAATCTCTTTTTCAAAGCCTAGGCCTGTATTACCTTTGGGCTTTAATTCCGGCAGCAAAGGTTCATGTCGTCCTTGTTTGCAATATCCCAAAGCACTCTGACCATCATACCCCATTCTTTGCATAATGAGGAGACCTTTTCCATACTGATCCGTAGGAAGTTTAACTTGTGGTATATCAGTGGTGATGGGATCTTTATAGATCCAGTCCGCTAAGTCCTCATCTTGGGTTTCTTCTTCTTGACTCTTTCCAAGGATGAAAGGCGTCAAAGCACATGCTGGCATGATTAGTGGTTGCTGGAGTATCTGCTGTTGTTTACCATGTGTTCTAGGAGAAGTGGGCATTTGTCTCACACAAAAGAGTTGACTCAAGTTGTATTCCCCAGGACCTTCCTCTTCTATCTTCATCTTAAGCTTTTTTTGCTTGGGTATAGTGGTGTTCGAACTGGCAAGAGAGGCGGGACTTATATATGATGTGGAGGAAATGGCTTCTCTATTATTAGGAATGGTAATCTCTGGTTGATGGCTGATATTATGGTAGTACGCAAAGGGATTTGCATTGCCCAGGATTGTGATCTCTACACCGTTATGTGGGAACTTGATACATTGATGGTAGGTAGATGGAATGGCTTGCATGGCATGTATCCAGGGTCTCCCTAACAATAAATTATATGGCAGAGGAAGGTCCAGAACCTAACAAATGATGTGTTTTACCACGGGGCCTACTCAGATTGGTAGTACCACAGCTCCTTTGGATGACCGCTCTGCATCGTCATAGGCTTTGATTGTGATCTTCTTACAAGGATCCACTGATTCTACCGCATATCCCAATGCTATGACCAACTATAGTGTACAAATATTCAGGTCTGCTCCATTATCTATCAAGACTTGTTTGATCCTATGCTGGTTGATAAAGCCTTCAATGTGGAGTGAGGCGTTGTGAGGTTGCTGGAAGGAAGAGTTGTCACTTTCGGAAAAAGTGAGACAAGGTGATGACTTTAGACTTCCAACCATGGCTTGAAATTGGTCTATATTCAAATTTGCAGGGACTGACGCCTCTTGGAGTGCTTGATCCAAGATAGTTTTATGAGATGGCGATAGGCGCAATAGCTCTAAAATGGATATAAGCGCAAGCATTTTATCTAATTGTTCCACAAGATTGTACTGCTTTGGGATGGAGGTGGTGCCTTGTGGAGCTGCCTTTATGGTAACCTTACTGCGACGTGTAACAACATTGCAATTTGAGTTGGGATTTTTGAAGGTTATGGTTGCAACTTGTTCACTAGCATCATACAGATGATTTACAGTGTAATTATACGCAGCCTGCGTATAATCTGTGGTATCAGTGCCTCGCCGGGAAGTGGAAGGACCCCTTTGATCTTGTGATGGAAGTGGATTTTTGAACATTAGATGATCATTATTTGTTGTTTTTGGGTCATGTACTTCAATTTCAATTTCTCCTCGGTCAATAAGATCTTGAATAAGATCTTTTAATCGGTGACAACTACTTGTCTTGTGTCCTCTTCCTTGATGGAATTCACAGTGTTCAGTATCTCTCCACCATGCCGGTTTGATCTGAGGCTCATAGTTTGATAGTTTAGGTAGAGTGACCAAATTTTGAGAAATGAGTTGTCGCAATACTGTTTCAATGGGTTCCCCTAAGGGAGTGTATGTGCATTTCTGTTTTTGCTGACGAGGTCTAGGTTCATCATGAGATGTGATGCGACCTTGATTGGAAGGAACATTTGTGTTATTCTGAGGTGGAGGATTTTGTCCTGCAAACCGAACCACAGGTTGTGCATTTTGGATAGTCTGGGCATCCACAACCCCATCGTTGACGATATTCTTGTTTTTGTTCCAGAAGCTTGGTTTATCGCTATTGAAGTGCGGGCGAGGACCATCTTTTGGTTCATTATAGATTTTGATGAGTCCTTTCTTGATGAGTGCCCGTTCACACTTTAAACCCTTGGTGATCATATCATTAAAAGAGTCTGTGTCTTTGACATCCAGGTGAAATTCCATTTCTTCGTTTAAGTTGGAAATGAATATTTCCACTAGTTCTCGTTCAGGTAACTGAAGAGAACGTCTGCTAGACATTTGGCGCCATCGTTGCAGAAATACTGAGAATAGTTCACCTGGTTTTTGTTTGGTGTTGCACAAATCGACCATGGTGATGTCGCGTTCAATGTTATGAGAGTAATGAGCTAGGAACTTCTGGATGAGTTCTTCAAATGTTCTAATGCCACCTGATAGTCGGGAAAACCATGATGTGGTTGTTCCTCCCAAGCTTTGGGGGAAAAGGCACATTAGGTAAGTGTCTTCATATGCCACTTCAAGACAAGTAGAATGAAATTCTCTGACATGATCACAAGGATCTCCCTTTCCTCTATATTTTTCGAATTTGGGTGTTTTGAATCCTCGTGGAAAGGGTGGCATATAAAGATTCCTATCAAAAGGATAGGGACATAATGTCATTGAGTGAGAATTGGTTAGTCTTGACACCACTATGAAGTTGTTGGGCGAGATTCTCGACTTGTTGCCGCAACATCTCCATTTCATTTGGAGGAGGAGGTGGTGGGTTACCTCGAGGAATGTTATATCTGATGGGATCTCTACCTCTTTCCTCTTCATGGTGACTTTGTCTTTCTAATGCTTGTCTTAATTGGGCAAGATCAAAGTCAGAGGGGAGTTTTGCTCCTTCTTGAGCGAGTTTTAAGAAGTGAGCATCCGCATTGCTCCTGAGTATTTCGTCAAATAGTCTATTAAAGAGAGGGTTATGCTGAGCCCTTTCTATTGTTGCAGGAGTGGGAGTACTTGGGTTTTCGTCATTCGCATTTCCTCCAAGTGCTTCTTGAAATTCATTGAGATTTTCTTCTTCTTCTTCTTCTATTTCTATTTCTCGTTGCCTTGACTGTGATCGGGTTTGGGCCATTTTGTTTACAAGCTTTTTTTGAAGTTGTGTGAAAATGATGATGAGTTTTTGATGAAATGAGAGATTGATGATTGGTGAATTGTGTTGCATGTGGATCTCTAGCACTTTTAAGGTAGATGTAACCAAAATTCCTTCTTTGAATTGCTTGTTTGTTTTGATAAGTTTGGATGTGATAAGGTGTAGAGAAATCTGAGATGTGTTACAGATTGAACTACCTAGTAATGAGAGGATTCACTCATGAACTAGTTTTAACCTGCGTAGATGTGTCTCTTAGGATGAGCTTATCCTAGATGTAGAAACAATCTAAAAAGTGATGTGAAGTGTTTGATTCAAGCAATATCTAAAAGAGAACTTTGGGACAAGAACCTCTTAATGTTTTGAGAGTTGGAATGGATTGATGATGAAGTGATGATGTATGAATAAGATGATGGATGAAAATGTTTTCAACTTTAATAAAAACTTTGTGTCACAAATGGGACAAACTCTACCTCTTCCCTTTCAGGTGTTGGTGGTATTTCTCGAGCTGTGTTATAGGTGATACAAATGTTTGGGAAAAAGTTGGGATTAATCTTACCTCCTTGGTTTTTGTGATAACTCAGAGCTCTATATTGCATAAAAGCTCTTCGGTTCAATGATTCTAAATCAAATTCGTTTGTTTTGCCTTGAAGGTAGAGACGCATGTGACGCAGAAAAACTCTATGGGAGACAAAGATTTGTCTATTGATATAGAAGAATTTCCTCCTTTTGATCAAAGCCTTTGAGCTTAATGGTCTTCTTTTCAAGTTGATATTCTAATGACGCTTCTTCTTTCGCAAGATGTGAAGAATGGTCATAAAATTTGACTCTTTGTTGTTTGGAGTTTTTTGTTTTTGATGTGTTTGTTTGTTTTGAAAGATGTTGGATGAATACTTTGTTTTTGGGATTGATTTTTTGATTTGATGTTTCTTTGACAAGAAAAAAAAGCAAGCACACAAACACAAGAATGTTGCCCTTAAAGGCACAAATGAGTATGGGTCTAGATCAACCCAATCCTTGGACTTGTATATGACCCTTCCTTTAGATGTATTTTAAGGTGTATTTCCAAAGCCTGAAGTCGGCTCAATTTGCACTTGGTCTTTAAAATGAACACACTTCAAACACTTTTTATCCCTAAGGTCAAATGGCCAGTTGTGATAAATTTAGCCCACATCTTGATATTTCTTCGACTTTGGTACTACATACCTTATGAATCCCGCCGTGGCAGGTAAGGATGTGATATACTAAGTCTTGCACGAGCATAACAAATAGATGATCCCTATGATGGGGGAGTCACCACTTTTATCAAGCCACAAGTGACTTTTCAAAAAGCTATGTTTCTACTCAAGGAAATATGTATGGTGAGTATCTTGGGAGAAAAACCATCCATGCTCTTGCACTAAATTATATCGCAAATATCCTCAATCAATAGAACGGGTGGGCTACTATTTAAAGGTGTTTAGTCATGTTCGATGTTTTTGGACATAAGTTCATTCTGCAGTGACTCACTTAAGAGCCTTGTAACTGGTGGTGGGGCCCATTTGTCCTTTCGGCCAGTTACACTATAGGAACAACTATACCCAAGGCTACAGCTTTCACTCTCACCTGATTTCTATAGCGGCTCGAAGGATTTACCGCTCGAGGTCGTTCCCAAGAGTATCGATCCCTTGGCAGGCCTCTATTAAAAAGATAAAATTTTGAGTGTTACTAACACTTTTCTCTTGCACCTATGACCACGAAAGCCAAGGGAGAGGATAGTGTGTGTTAGAGGTAGGACCACTCGACTGAATTTTTGCACAAGTGTGCCAAGCACGAAAGACACTTGTTCTTTTTAATCCACCATTGCAATGTGATCTAACTATTTGGAGATGTTGCTCCAACAGTCATGGTGTTCTTTTTAACCTTCAAAGGCAATGTGTTTTGTATTCTAGAATTTGAAATCCTGGTCAACGTAATGAAAACACGTTTGCTTGAAGTAGAATTGCTTGCAAAAAATCAAAACAAGTGGATTGTGTATTTTATGTGCACCAAATTTGAAGTGTGGATTTGTAAACTTTTTAATTTGATGTAAGGAAATCAAATTTGTTTGTTGATTTTAAGCACCAAAAGACAAGTGATCCTAACTAAAAAGCAATGAAATTTTGTTTGTGTTTAAGTTTTAATGCACCAAAGGAAAATTTGTGATTTTTAATGGTGTGTTTTAACCTGCACAAACAACAAATTGTTAGTAAAATCTATGTCCAAGGGGGGGCTTCCACAAGCCTAAAATTTTCACTTTTTTGGTTACAAGGCAATTTTTACGACATTCTGTTACAATAGCGCTAGTCTGCATTTGAACAGAGGCGCTATTTAACACAAAAGCACTGAAAGAAGGGGAAAGACAGAAAAGTCAAAAGCGCTGAAAGAGGGTCAATAGTGCCAAAACAATGTCAAAAGCGCCAAACAGTTCCGAAAGTGCTTAAATTGAGACAATAGTGCTATTGTAAGAACAATAGCGCTAAAAGCATAAGTGTCGATAGCGCTAGAACGTGTTCAATAGCGCCAAAACGCAGCCTGTGTGACATTTTCAACATTCAGGCATGTTAGTTTGGTAAAAAGATGATATTTTTGGTGTTCGATTCACGTCGGAAGTTCACCAAATGATGCCCTGCAAAATGGACAAGGTTAGTCTAATAGAAACAACATAAAACACACAAGAAACCGTTAGTGTTATTTAATCAAAAACTAATCTAAACAGGCATATCAAGAGAGACACTAAAATCATGCTAATATCTCTAACTAATGAAATAAAGATAATGAGGCATCTCCAAATGCCTCTTAGCATGGTCTTAGCTCCTTCTCCCTTGTTCCTCTCCTCTCCAAGTTCCAAAATAGTGTAGCTCTCAGCAGCTTTTTGCACTATGGATGCTTATGGGGGATTGAGATTGAAATATTGCTCTAAATGTAAAATGAAAAGCTAATATTAAGCTATTGATACTAAAATGATTGATTTTATCCAAAATGACAAGATATTAGTTAATTATGCTAAAATGCTCTCTTAAAATGCCTATAGCTTAAATGCATACAAGTTTTCAGGATCTGGATTATGAAGAAATGGGCTCTATTTATAGGGAAAATGGAGCAATGGATGGTTGAGATTGAGTAATCTCAACAAGGGTCAGGATTGAATGATTTCAAATCCATGTGAGGGCTTTCAACCCAATCCCAAGATGACAAGTGTCAATGTGAGATAGGTTGAGAGGGGAGGGAATAAACATTAAATGCTTGATATGACCTTGGGAGTTAAAGTCAAGGTTGGTTGAATGAATAAACTCTTTATTCAAAGAATAAAGCTTTTATCCAATGGATAAAATCTTGTGCAAATGTGAAATGGATGAATATGGTCAAAACAATAAATGTTTGGGGAGACAAGTTTGAAATAACCATAAATGGTTATGTAAGAGCCATAAATGGTCATGTAAGAGCCATTAGTGGTCTTGGAAGACTTTGGGGGTTGATTTGTTGAACACACAAAGCATTAAATGCTTTTCAAAGACTTTGGAGTCTTTGAGAAGTGACTTCATTTTGCTTAGGAATGTGACAATAATTAGGGGATGGATTAGGCTAATTAGGAAGGGGTTAGAAGAATCTAGAAGGGGATTTAGGAATGCAATTGGATTTGGTGGGTGAGGGAAAATAAGATTTTATTAAAATAAAAATTCATTTATTTCAATAAATGTGTGCAAGTTGCATTTGTAGGAAAATGCAAGTGGGGTGGGGATAATGATTTAAATAAATGTTTTATTTAATTTATTTAAAAGAGGAAAAGGGGATTTTATTAAATAAATAGATTTTATTTATTTAATTGATTGGAATTTGATTTAATGAATTAATTAAAATAAATTGAATAATTTATTTAATTAATAGAAGAATGTTTGGGGATGAATTAATTAAATATTAATTTAATTAATTCATGGCTAGTGGATTTTTTAATCAAATAAATATCGTTTATTTATTTAATTAAGCTGGACAGATTTGTGTGACTACACTATGGATGGACATACAACAAACGAATCTCATACAACTACTCCGCTTCCAAACTATGAGAAGGGTGAATCATCAACAACAAATAATGGTAAGGGTAAAGCAAAGGTAATCTACGCTCATACATATGATAATGTGGTAAACATGATTGTAGTTAAAGAAAAGAAAAATCAAGAACCTGATCATGCTATCACAAGAAGCAAAGCTAAAGTTGTTTTGCCGGGTCCTACGATAAAAACATCATCCACTACCAAACAATACAATCTAGTGGATCAATTACAGAAAACACCCACCTAAATATCTATCTTAGAACTTTTAAAGCTTTCATCTACACACAAAGAAATCCTTGAATGAGCATTAGTAGATACCACAGTGTCTAAAGATCTTGATATCGATCAATTCCAAACCATGGTGGGACACCGAATGACCCCTCATTGCTTATCATTCATCGAAGAAGACATGTCCCTGCAACATCCCCATAACGGTCCCTTGCATATCAAAGTCATCATTCATAAGACGCGAGTTAAATGCATCCTAATAGATGGAGGAGCTGGTTTAAATATTTGCTCTTTGAGTCTAGTCCGTGCTTTGGGTTATTCAAAAGATGCAGTTGATCCCTGGAAAAAGATCACCATAAAAGCCTATGATGAGGAAGAGTGTTCTTCTAAAGGAATTGTGATGTTACCCATCAGATTGGGACCTTTGCAGAAATACACAACATGCCAAGTTCTAGACTTAGATTTATCATATAACATACTCTTGGGGAGACCCTGGATACATGAAATACAATTTGTGCCATCAACATATTATCAGTGCTTAAATTTTCCCTATAATGGGCAGGAAATCACAATCTCAGTAGATTCAAATCCATTTCGATACTATAGTAATCTCAAACCAGCTCAAGAAGTCATTGTTCCTCATAATAGAGAGGCATCATCTTCAAGCACACAATCTAAAGAAAAATCATTTGCCTCAATTTTGTCAAGTATGGAAAAACAAATGCAGCTAAGAGATAGAGGGAATGGAGAATATTCAATATCACAATTACCACTTTCTCCTAAATCCTTTGGAAAACCATCAAACTCTAAACAACAACCAATTGTAAAACATCTTCCAATATTTGATGGAGCATTTGTTAGTGCTGGAACCTTATCAAAGGAAACAAAAGACAAAGATGTGCTACAATGGCTATACAAGGATGAAGAAGTTCACCAAAAGATCAACAATGTCCGCATACCTACAGAAAAGTATGGAAAAGGATTTAACATTCTCATAAAGATGGGATACACTGGAATAGATCCTATAGGGAAAAGAAAAGAAGGTATATCAGAACCTATCCAACCTTACACTCAACAGGCTACAGACAAAGCAGGCTTAGGGTATGGACAAGTTACTTTACCAGAAGACACATCTTTTAGCCAACAACAAGAAGAATATGAAAACGGACAAGAACAACTGGCAATTGAAAGAGAAGAGACATCAACTAAGCAACAAACACAAGTAAACGTGAAATGGGAAAAGAAGCAAGATTCAAATCAATAGGAAAAACAAACTAAAAGCACCTCTCAAGAAGCATTAAATCTTAATCAAAAAAAGAAAGAAGCTAATACAAGTCAAGGAGAGCTCATAGCAAAGTTGACAGAACTCAATCTCAATCTTGAAGAAGTTGAATTTGAAAGAAGAAAAGATATAACAAGAAAAGCTGAAGAAACAAATCAAATACTATATGAACAAATTTGTAGATTGCAAGTTGCAAGTGATACAGATTCTAATGAATGGGAATGGGATTCCTATCACTCTAAAGAATCAACTGAAGAAAATTGCTTTGAAGATGATGTGGGAGTCGATGTAGTTCACAGGTATGCAGGGCAAATGTTAGGAGCTAGCTCACTTGAATCAAAATTACATTCGGTTGACTTGGACTTAATCGAGGATGATCAAGAACTTCTTGTGCGAGGTCATTCTAATGAGAGTACCATTCTAGACATCGACATACATATTGAAAATTTTGATACATCCATCATGACTCTTGATGCTTTCGAAACATCTCAACCCAATGACCCCCTACCTCTAATCCACCCCAAACTTATTGACTGGGAAAATGAAGGACATACTGCCATTGATACCTTTCCTAATGACTGTGCCATATCTGTATATCTTAATGAAATTGAACTTGCAACAACTCTCACCAGGAATTTCAGAAACGCATCTTCCAGTCAAGTGGGTGCCAAATCTCCTAGTCACAAAAAGAAAAATAAAGAAAACAACATCAGGTCTAATGCTGAAAACCATTTCTTGGCAACATTAGATCATGAAAAAGTAAAAAGAAAGGATGCATCTAACGGTGAAAACCTCCTCGAGGCATCGAAAGATGGGAGATTTGACACTTTACTTGCGCACTATCAAGAAAGGTCATCAATTTTGATCGAACCAATAGAGGCAGTTAACATTGGAACAACAGAGCAACCAAAGATCCTACATCCAGCCACTTCTCTATCAGAAGAAGAAATGCAACAATATATAGAATTATTCAAACGACGGCTGTATATGGTGAAAATGGATAACAATAATAACAATATTGAAAGGCTAAATAGATTCAACCACAAAACCCTAGCCTAACAATCAACAAAGATCCACCATAACATATGAAGATTACCTAAGACAATGCAAATCACATGAAATCACAAAGATTATACCATCACATGTCCAATAGGGTTTTGATCTCCATTCTTCCTATCTCCATTTATCTTGCTTGATATATTTGCTCTCAGATTTTAGATGCACAAGAGCTCAACAAAGAACGAAATGTGGTTGCAAGTAGGATCGTAGTGTAGTCAAGTCCTCCAAATTGTCGATTAGGTCATTAGAATGCTTGATTAGGATGCATAGAACGATTAGTGTTTGATAATGAAGGAAGCATCTCCTTATATAGAAGACACTATATGAAATGGAGGGATAAGATTGAGAGGTGTAAAAGGAGGTCGGCTAAGATTAGAGGGTAGGTACAAGAAATAGTAAAATAATGAAAGAGGTAGGTAGTGTAGGAATTAAGAGATGAATGACATGTGTCATAGGTAGAAAAGGCTAATGAATTAATTAAATAAATAAAGATTTATTTAATTAATAGAAGAAATGAGATCAATTAAATAAATAAATATTTATTTAATTTAGGAAAATGATAATTTAAATAAATAAATGTATTTATTTAAATGAGAAATAAGGCTAGAAGAGGATAAATGAATTAATTAAATAAATAAAGATTTATTTAATTAATAGAAGAATTAGGCTTAGATAATTAAATAAATAAAATATTTATTTAATTAGACATGACAATTTTAGGTGTCTACATTTTGCCCCTCTTTGAGACAATGCGGCTTGTCACGTTGTTTCAAAGAAGATAAGATGAACTGATACAGAGTTGCCCCAAGATGGGAATGATATGCCCCCTCGAGAGATTGGATGAAAATGTCTGAAAAGATTGCAGACAATCTCTCGATAAGAAAGAAAGGCTAGAATGGACTGACCGGATAAGGTGACAAAGTCACGGGATAATGAAGATTGACTCGGGAAATGAAGGCGAGGGCTAGGGTAGGCTATAAGATAAGCCACGGGGGAAAATACATCCTCATTGTCATCCACGCATCCATAAGAGCATATTGCAGAGCGAGAATAGAACAGGAGCAGTCAGCAGTGATGGCTTTCGTGCATAGATTCGACCGCGTTCGTCGATTCCAGAGGCCAGCAGAGGTAGGAGAGCCGGTAAGTATCGCCAAACCTCCTCGTACTTTGACGCATTTAATTTTTGTCATTAATGCATGCTAGGTAGAGCAATAAATGCGCTTAGAAGTATAGTTGAAAAATGTCAAAAACCGTCTAACCGCGTCTGTGTCGGTGCCAGGCGCGTCTGTGTTGAAAAATGCAAGTTTTTTTGGTCTTCTAGGTCAAATCAGCAGTTCTGTGATGAACATATGCTGTCGATTGGATAAGCTGCTGAGAGGATACACTCAAACAGGTCCTCTAGGAAGACTAGGATAGATCAAGGCACTTTGTGATGAACAGTGAGTACCAAGATAGAGTACTTTGTGATGAACAGGGAGTACCCAAAGTATGAGCAACACTTTGTGATAAACAGGGAGTGCAAATGTGAGTAACACTTTGTGATGAACAGGGAGTGTCACACACGTAGTACTTTGTGATGAACAGGGAGTACCACTAGGATAGATAGTAACACTTTGTGATGAACAGTGAGTGTCACTAGAATAAATAGCCATGTGCATTTGGATAGCGAGTAGCATTTTGTGATAAACAGTAAATGCCACTATAACTGACATGAGTGATTTGCTTGACTGCAGGAGTATTTGCCTATGTTGGAGTCACGGGAGAGATTCCCATCGACTCAGCGGTTGCGACCTGAGTTGTTGCTCGAGGACAGAGCAGCTATCGAGGAAATGGGTTTGAGACACGTGCTGTATGTGCCTGAGTTTCGGGCAAACATGGGTTTGCTGACTGCGCTAGCTGAGAGATGGCACTCTGAGACGTGCACGTTTCATCTGCCGATGGGTGAGATGACAGTCACCCTGGAGGATGTATATAGGATTATGCGGATACCGATTGATGGGGAGCTGATTCCGTACGATCGAGACGGAGACAGGGATGCCCTTAGACGAGTGTTCTAGGATCCAAGACTGGAGATGAGGGTGGGACACGTGGCATGGGATACCATGACATGGATAGGATTAGCACTACCAATAGTGTTGGCACGAGTGATCAGTGAGTTCCTCTATATCAGTTTTGTACCATTTTGTATAATGATGTAGACACCTGCGGGTGATTGTAGCCATATGTATTTTTGACATCATTGTATCATGACACTTTATATATATATATATGATGATTCATCTTTGCGGCAGCTATATGCATGTGTACCTATGTGATGAGATGTTCTTATGTGATGCTTATGATATGGATGCAAATATGTATGTAATGCAATATTTTTGTTCTTTTATGTTTTTAAAATGTTATGCCAATGCAAATGTAAATGTATGTAATGCATATGAATATGATAATGCAAATGTAAATTGTGCTAACAGGTGTTGTGTGCAGGATGTGATGCAATTGTGATATCTATATGTATGTATGAAATGCTTATATGTGGTAATGTAGGTGCAACTACATGAAATGCAAATGTTTTTGGTGTGTCATTATACTCAGTCATGTGATAGCAGGCTACGCGGACTCAAGAAGGACAATGGAAGTCAATCGAGAAAGGGGGATGGAAGACAGAAGATATGAAAGTGAAAGAGCTTCTTGTGCGTTATCATCATTGAGCTTTATTATGGCAAGTAGGTTATGACAATCGAGGCATATGTTCGACCCAGAAAGTCATTGTACCTGTTTGCATGGAGATAAGTCAGTCACAAACAAGGAATGCCCCAATTCATACTAGACTCACAGTGTCCTCATATCCTTGGACAAGTCATAGCATTACTAAGAGACAATCCACAGACAGAAAATACAAATAGGTGACGATACCCCATCCTCGCCTTTCTAGTCAAAGACATCCTGGAGATAGAATCTCTAGTCAAAGACATCCTGGAAAAGCTAAAAGACATGTCACCAGAAAGATAAAATCAAAAGAAAACCAAGACTCGACACCAACATCCACTGTAGTCCTCAAGTTTAGTGTCTCTTATCACTTGTATAAGTCTATTTGATTGTGGTCACAATGTTTACTTTCACAGAAAGGATAGATAGCACTGAACCATATGTTGTCTGAGTCTGTTGAAAGATTTGATTTGTTGAAGCCCATTGTTGCTGCTGTGTCTCATCTGAAACTGACTGAATCCATGAAATTGATACTTTATTGCGGAGAAGATGAAACTTTATTGCGGATCTGTGATGCAAATGTTGCTTTATTGCGGATTGTGCACGGATAAACTGAAGAAAGCTAGAAGAAACTGTACTCCTCGAAACATGTGATGTTCTTAGTTCCACACCCATCACTAGACGTAGGATTTGCCTTAGCCACAGATAGGATCTGATTTATTATGGATGGAAAGGGAGTGAAAAAAGGGGGGTTTATTGTGAATGGCTAACCAATCTTAGGTAAATCAATAACAAGCCATGATGGGAATGGGTAAGTTTATTGTGAGTGAATAGGTTGTGAGTGTGTGCAAAGTGAAAGGATGAAAGTGAATCCGGAAGGAGGGAGGAGCAATGTCTCTACGCATGGCGCTGGGAACCCAGTTTTCACCATGGTACTTGCCCAGGGCGCCACTGAAGTGGTTTTCACCGTTGGACGAAATTATTTCTCTTTACTTTTTGATTTTTTCAATGTTTTTTGTGTCACAAGGCGCCTGTTTGCCAGGTTTTCACCAAGTAACGATTTTTTTATTTTATAATTTTTTTGTATTTTTGAATTTTTTTGATTTTTTTTTTTTTTTTGAATTAAGATATTCCGACGAGCTATGTGTAGAACCTGCGAAGATGCATGCTGTTGATAGGATCCTCCAAAGGTTCACCTTCTGTAGTAGAGAGATGATATGCCCCAGATCCATAGACTGCCGTAACGATGTAAGGACCCAGCCAATTTGGTTCAAACTTGCCCCTCTTCTCTCTATCTTGCTGATTTTTGGGGTTTTCTCTGAGAACCAAGTCACCTACCTCAAATGTGCGAGGCTTGACTTTATGATTGTAGCTGCGACTCATTCGTTGTTGGTAAGCCTTGAGATGATTAAAAGCAATTTGTCTCCGTTCATCCAACAGTTCTAGTTCTTGTAAGCGAGAGACCCTGTAGTCTTCATCAGTGATGATGTTTTGCAAAGAGACCCGTAAAGAGGGTAACTCGACCTCAATAGGCAAGATGGCTTCAGCGCCGTAGACAAGTGAATATGGTGTAGCTCCTGTAGGTGTGCAGACACTTGTGCGGTAGGCCCAAAGTGCAAGATTGAGTTGGATATGCCAGTTACGGCCAGCGTCGTCGACTGTCTTTTTGAGGATTTTAAGAATTGTTTTATTAGACGCCTCAGCTTGGCCATTACCTTGGGGGTAATATGGTGTGGAGAAACGATGGGAAATATGGAAGCGGTCACAAAGTTCACGAACATCTTGATTTTTGAAGGGACGCCCGTTATCAGTAATAATGGACTTAGGAATACCATATCGGCAAATGATATAGTTAAGGATGAAAGTAGCAATTTGTTTTCCATTGACTTGTGTGAGAGGCATGGCTTCAATCCATTTTGTGAAATACTCTGTGGCAGTGATAATAAATTTATGACCATTGGAAGAAGGAGGGTGAATCTTGCCTATGAGATCGAGTCCCCACTGACAAAAGGGCCAAGGAGACGCAAGTGGTTGTAGTTCTTGTGCCGGCGCATGTATGAGGTCTCCATGAATTTGACATTGCTTACATTTTTTGACAAACTGATATGAGTCCTTCTCCATATTGGGCCAGTAATATCCAATCCTGATGAGTTTCTTGGCCAAGGTAGGACCACTAGCATGTGGACCACATATCCCTTCATGCACTTCACGTAACGCAATCTGAGCTTCGTCGCTTTCTAGACATCTAAGAAGAGTGCCATCTAGACCTCGCCGGTATAGGATATCAGCTAAAATGACATATCGAGAGGATTGGCGAATGAAAATACGACATTGGTTGTTTGATAGATCAGGAGGTAAGATATTGTCGCGAAGATATGTGAATATGGAACCATATAACTGGGATTCGGGACCAACAACGCATATCATTTCAGTAGGAGTGATCTCATATGACGGAACCAATAGGTTGTCTACCAAGAACTCATAGCAGGTCTCATTTTGAGGTAGATCAATTAGTGAAGCAATTGTAGCCATGACATCTGCAGCACGATTCTGCTCTCTTGGTATCTGTTCAAAATCTAGCTTTGTAAAGTGCTATTTCAAATCATCCACCATTTGCTTGTAAGGTAGCAATTTTTCATCTTTTGTTTGGTAATCATCAGTTGCTTGACGGATGACAAGTTGAGAATCCCCAAAAACATGAAGTTCTTGGATCTTCCACTGAACTGCAATTCGTAATCCAGTTGTTAATGCTTCATATTCCGCTATATTGTTAGTGCAAGGAAATGATAAGCGGTATGATTTTGGTATAGAATCGCCTTGAGGAGTTATAAAGAGGATGCCAGCTTCTGCCCCATGTTGTGTGTATGAGCCGTCAAAGTACAGTTGCCATGGCTTTGCCCGTGATATTGTTAAAATGGATTCATCTGGAAATTCTGAACTTAGAGGAACATCATCAATCATGGGAGCATCTGCTAATTGATCTGCGATGGCTTGTCCTTTTATTGCTTTTCTGTCCACATACTCGATGTCGAATTCACTCAGTATCATTACCCATTTGGCCAGTCGCCCAGTAAGTGTTGCTTTATTGAGAAGGTATTTTAATGGATCAATTCTTGCAACCAACTTAGTCTTATGAGTAAGCATGTAATGTCGTAATTTCTGTGAAGCAAAGACCACGGCGAGACATGCGCGCTCAATTGGTGTGTAGTTTAGCTCGTATCCCACCAATGTGCGACTGATATAGTATATTGCTTTTTCCTTGCCCCCAGCAATTTGTTGCACTAAGAGTGCCCCCAGAGCTGTTGGAGTAGCTGAAATGTATAATAACAGTGGTTGATCTGGAACTGGTGGCATCAGAACAGGCGGATTCAAGAGATAATCTTTGAGCGTCTGGAAACCCTGTTGACAGTTGTCATCCCATTTGAATTTGATGTTTTTATGTAGCAGGTGTTGAAAAGGGTTACACATATCTGCAAGTTGTGCTATGAATCTTCGTATAGATTGGAGTCTCCCTTGTAAGGATCGAAGTTGACTGATATTTCTGGGTGGCGGCATGTCCAAGATAGCCTTGACTTTTGTTGGATCGGTTTCGATTCCTCTTTTGGACACAATGAATCCTAGGAGCTTCCCGGAGGTTACTCCAAAGACACATTTCTTAGGGTTTAATCTTACTTTGTACTTTTCCAACCGATCAAAGGCAACTGAAAGTATGTCCAAGTGTGTATTTCTGTCTATTGATTTGACCAAGAGGTCGTCAACATAATCTTCCACAGTTACATGCATGAGATCATGAAAGATAGTAGTCATAGCTCTTTGATATGTAGCACCTGCATTTTTTAGCCCAAAGGGCATGACATTCCAACAGAAAGTTCCCCATGGACAAGTAAATGATGTTTTGTGTTGATCCTCGGGTGCGATTCTTATTTGATTATAACCAAAGAATCCATCCATCAATGATAACATTTCGTGACCTGCTGTGAGATCAACGATCAAGTCAATATTTGGTAATGGGAAGTCATCTTTCGGACAAGCTTTGTTGATGTCTCTGAAATCTGTGCAAATTCTGATGCTGCGATCTGGTTTACTGATAGGTACTAAATTGGAGATCCATTCGGGATAATCAATTGGGCGTATGAATCCGACATCCAACAATTTCTCCAGCTCTGCTTTGACTAGTAATGCCACTTGTGGATGCATTTTCCTTAATTTCTGTTTCACTGGCTTTGCCCCCGGTTTGACTGTCAAATGATGCATTACCAAATCCGGATCCAGTCCTGGCATATCAACGTATGACCATGCAAAGTTGATTTGTCGTTCTTTGAAGAAGCTTATGAATTTTGATCTTTCGGACTCTGTTAATGATTGAGCCAGGAATATGTTGTGTGGAACTTCCTCTGTACCGATATTTGTTTTGATAGTCTCCTCTACCAACATGGATGATTTTTCCTCATACGATGCTGGGGGAATGTCGAGCCTTCCATCTTCGGGTGCCTCAGAGAGGTTTTCGCCCTCAGATACGTCCTTTCTTTTTACTTTTTTGGGATCAGATAGCACCATAGCGTGGTTTTTGCCATAAGACCCTTGATTTGTTCTTATTTTCACATTTTTGCGACTGGAAGGTCCGACACCCTCACCAAAATATGCCATGTTGTTGAGTTCTATGGTGTATCCTGCTTTGTGGTCCCCAGGGGGAAGATCATCTCGTATGCCAAGATAGTCAATAATAGCTTCATCATTTTGGAATGTGTCAAATTGTGCTGGTCCTTCATAATCCCAATCAATGAGTTGGTGGTGAACAAGGGGAAGGCCTTTAATGTTTTCAGAGTTTGCAGGGCTAAGAGTGAAGATATGGTTATATTCGGGTATATCGAAGCAATCGTCGAGGTCATCGATGGCACTCTCCTCATCAGTTTCGATCGCAAGCGAATCCAAATTGTCGTCACTAGCAGCGCCTTCTGGGACAGGTGTCCTCGTCCTATGTGATTTCGACCTAGAACCTTGAGACGAAGACTATGCGGAATCCTTATGGGTTGTTTCTTGACCAACTCTGAACTTTTTATAAAATTCCTCTTCTTCTGTGGGTTCATCTGGCTCTCTGAATGTCTCGGTGAGCTCATAGTCACTGGAGGATTTGTCTGAACCCTATTCCCATTCGTTGGAATCTGTGGAATAGTAATCTTCTTGTTGAACTTTGGCAACTTTGATTTGTGATGCCTCTTCTGTCCTTTTAGTATGGATCTTGGAAGTCAGAAAACCAAGTCCCTTTGAGCGTTCTCTTCTTACAATCGATTCAGGTTGTAGGGGTTCCATGACGCCTTCTTTGCGTAACCCAAGAGGGCTTTTTCCATCATACCCAAATTTTTGTAGAATCTTGAAGCCTTTGCCATATTTCTCACAGGGTATATTGATCCGATCTTGTGTGTCATCTTCAATGTCTTTATAGAGCATCTTGTATAAATCTTCCTCTTCTAGTTCGCCCCATCTTTGAAAGGTAGTAGGATCCCATTTGAGTATCATGATGGATATTTGCTTGTTAGGATGTGGCCTTCCATATTCTTTTGGAGAGCTCATGACTTGTTGTAAATACATGGTCTGATTTAAAGTGTATTCTCCCATGCCTTTGTCTTGAAATTTGCCTTTAAGTTCACCTTGTTTTGATGTCGAAGGTTTCAATGACTCAGGGTCAATGCATGTCGAAGAAGGAACAGCTTCACGATTACTGGGAATGATGGTCTCTGTATGTGATCTCAGGTTATTGCAATATATGAACGGATTAGGATCACCGTTGACTGTTACCTCGACTCCATTATGAGGAAACTTAATGCATTAGTGATATGTCGATGGGACTGCCCTCATTCCATGAATCCAAGGACGTCCTAGCAATATATTATAAGTGAGATCTAAATCCAGGACCTGACAAACCACATCCTTTGTAACTGGCCCAATTCTTAGAGGTAAGGTGACTGTACCCTTGGATGAACGCTCTTCATCATCATATGCTTTGATAGTGATTTGATTTTTTGAATTCACAGCTTTATCGGAATATCTCAATTGTTTAATTGTGCTCAATGTACAAATGTTTAGACCTGCTCCTCCATCTATCAGGACTCGTTTGATTCTATGTTTGTGTATGAAGGCTTCGATGTGTAAAGGTGCATTATGTGGCTGACTTACGGAGGCATCATCGGCTTCTGTGAATGTAAGGGAGTGTGGAATGGAAAGGTATCCCACCATGGCTTGAAATTGGTCCACGTTTAGATCAGTAGGAACAACAGTATCTCTCAAGATTTTATCAAGAATGGCTTTATGTGTGGGAGATATGCGTAATAGTTCAAGGATTGAAATGAGCGTGGGTGTCTTCCCTAACTGTTCTACAAGGTCATACTCAGGTTTGGTTGATGAAGAAGCGGTGTTCTTGGCTGGAGCACCTTGCAAAGTGATTTTACCTCGATGGGTTGTAACATGACATTCAGAAGTAGGTTCGGAAGAAGATCCAACACCTCTCAGGACAATCTTGGGTCGCTGAGGAGGATTCTCAAGGTTTTTGTACTTGATGATAATAGTAGAGATGTAATTGTCCATCGAGATATTATTGATAGTTGAATCATAGTTGTAAGGTGCTCTAGTATAGTTGGCTTGATCATCTGTGACTTGAGCTTTTCCCTTGTCGTGTTTTGGGAATGGTTCCTTAAACATCTCATGTTCTTGATTAGATGAATGTCCCTCAATCTCAATGTCACCTCTATCAATGAGATCCTATATGATGTTCTTCAGTCGATGACAGTTTCCTGTCTTATGACCCTTTCTTTTATGAAATTCACAATACTCATCATCATTCCACCAATTTGGTTTGACCTTTGGTTCATATGGAGGAAAATCTGGAACTGTGATCACTTTGTTTGCCACTAGCTTTTTGAAGACTGATTCAAGTGGTTCTCCCA
This sequence comes from Cryptomeria japonica, assembly GCF_030272615.1. Taxonomy (NCBI): domain Eukaryota; kingdom Viridiplantae; phylum Streptophyta; class Pinopsida; order Cupressales; family Cupressaceae; genus Cryptomeria; species Cryptomeria japonica. The sequence goes on along the minus strand of NC_081414.1, from coordinate 413,462,860 downwards.
AAGGAGTGTATTTCCTTCGTGACCTGGAAGTTGTTTAAGTATTCACCTGATTGTTTGTAGAACTTGATCCTGAAAAGATGAACTTGGGTCTCACTATATTGGCATCAACAACACCATCATTGACTGTGTTCTTGTTTTTATTCCAAAATCTTGGCTTGTCTTTTCCTTTAAAGTCATCTTTGTTTTCCTTGAATAGCTTGATGACTCCTTGTTCAATTAAGACCTTTTCTGTTGCTAAGCCTTTTTTGATAACGTCCTTGAAGGTGGACAAACAAGCTTTCCTTAGATCATAGCCAATATCCTTGTTAACATTTTGAGTGAACATTTCTACCATTTGTTTCTGTGGAATTTCACAAGAGCATCTGCTGGCTAGATTTCTCCATCTTTGTAAAAATGACGCAAAAGATTCTCCCTCTTTTTGCTTGGTGTTGCACAAAGTAGTGACTGATATGTCTGTCTCTATGTTGTAGGAGAAATGTTGAATAAATGCTTCTGCTAGGTCACCCCATGACTTAATACCAGGTGGAAGTTGGGAGAACCATTCCATAGCTTGATCACCTAAGCTTTGTGGGAATAATCTCATCAAATATGTCTCTTCTGCTGCTACCTCAATGCAAGCTATGAAAAATTGTCTTATGTGTGCCTTAGGATCCCCTTTTCCTCTATACTTATCAAATTTAGGCGTCACAAAGTGTGCAGGAAAAGGAGGCATTGGAATGCTCTTGTCAAATGGATAAGGACATATGTCTCTCATTGTGTATGTTGGCTTCGGTGTATTTATGTCCTCCATTTTCTTTTGTAAGTCCTTGATTTGTTGCTCCAAATTGTTCTTAGGTGGAGATCGACTTCTTGGACCATACCCCATGCTTGAGGCACCGATTGGAGGAGGTGCATGTTGCATATATGGATGATATTGATCATACACATGTTCATATGGAGGAGTTTTATATTGATGCGGCATATAGGGAGCACTTGGTATAGCTTCATGTTGAGGAACTCCATATCTATTTTGTGCATATATACCATATTCTATAGGCACGTCGGGTTCTATTGTGTTGCCCCCAAATTTGACATGAGGTTTCCTTATGTCCAAATTTTGAGCATGCCTTTGAGTGTCCAATTGTTTTGATTGATCCATAGCTTGAGCATGTGATTGAGCATATCTATCTGCATAAGACTTCCATAATGGTCTTCGAAGGTAAGTATCATATGTTTGACCGTGTGTATGTGGGATTTCTGGTTTTTGAAGTAAAGCTGATGGTGATTCAGGTACCATATGCGGTCCTCTATTTCCTCCACTATTGGGTTTCCTTTGATCCATGTTGGAGTGAGTTTGTTGCGAGGGTCGGTTTTCCATAAGTTGAGACATGTCAAAGTCATGAGGTATTTTAGCTCCACTTTGTGCCATCATGTGTAAGAAGTATTGTCTATCCCTCTTCATTATCTCTTCAACCAATCTATTGAAATGAGGATTCATTATGGATTCTTCTATATCTGCTGATTGTATTGAAAAGTTGTCCACATTGTCATTGTGTGTAGCCTTGTTGTTTGTAGTGTCTGCGTTTTCCACATTTGGAATGTGTCTATAAACATCCATGTCAGGCAATGTAGTGTGCTCAGGATTGAAAAATAAATCATTGTCATACTCATAAGAACTCATGTTGGTGGACTCTTGAGCTTCTTTAGCTTTTCTCCTAGATTTTTGAAGACGGGTTTCAACCATGAACTAGGTGTTTGACCAAGATGTGTGAGACTAGATGAAAAATGGAAAGAGTATGGAAGACCAAGAGTTGGATGAAGTGTAAATGAATCTTGAGGTGTACTTGCAATGTCCAAAGTGTAAGACCAAGTATGTAAGTAGTAGAGTAGGTGTGACTTCCAAAGAGAGGATAGTTTCTCTTGATGAGGTAAGCTGACCTTGACCTTAAGTAAGACCAAATGAGACCCAAAGGTAAGAAACCTTGATGAGGGACCACTTAGCAAAGTGTAGTTGTATGTAGTATGTTGACAAAGTATGATGAGGACAAGCAAGTGACCTTTTGACTCAAGTTTAGACAAATATGAATGTAAAATGAGATGTGAAGCAATGATAGACTGTATGAGACCCAAGGACAGGTTGAATGCTAGATGAAACCTGAAGAAACAACCTAGGAAGCTCAAGTATTCCAAAACTGATTTCTCTTGTTTGCTGGACTGTGAAAATTTTCAATCCTGGACACAGACGCTTCTGTATACTTCACAGACACAATTTCCAGACACAGACATGTCTCTGTTCGACATAGATTCTTCTAAACACACAGACGCTATTATGCCCTTCATAGACGCGCTTAGATGACTTAGACGCGGTTAAAACAGACACAGACGCGTTTCTGTAAACTTCGTGCAATTTTTCCAATCTGTGAAGTTGTTTTTGCTGTGACCAAATCCGACTGTGTGACTGTTTTTCGTGACAAGAAGACACAATGTTGATGAGGACTCAATGTTTGCAAATGTTTAGACTCCAAAAGTGTGTTGTTTGATGTAAAATATTTTGCATACACTTGAAGACACAAAAGACACAATGTTTTGTTGTTTGGTCTTGAATGTTTTGAATGTTTAACATAAGTCAAGCACAATTCTTATGGCTGGCCAAGACAATAGTTGTTGATCCCACATAGGGTTTTACCCCTGAGGCTACGCTATTCAGAGCGGATACTTAGATGTTTGACCTCACTGGCTCCACCCTCGGCACTCACTTCTCGGGTTAGCCAAGCATCAGTCCCCATGAAAACTCCCCATGGCGAACTTTGTATCTCTACTAAGAACGATATGTGTGTGGGCCGCTACCAGAGGTCCGACCTCCTGCCCCAACAACTAGAAGGATTTGGGCTTCTAAAACAAAAAGGTGCTAGTAAGGGCATCCGCTCGTGTGGCCATACATGCGGCACTTTCAGCTCTGTAAATACAGAAGGCTCCCAGTCGGTAGGGGTTACGCCCTACAAATGATCAAATAAATTTGATCAAACGGGTTTATGGGGAGACATAGTGTCGGTATGAACTAATCAGCACACGTTATCCATAGTTTTCACCATGAATACATTTGATTATAGTGGTTCGGATGAGGTGGGTTTTCCTCGCTACCACTTGGGTCGTTCTCTTCTCACTAGTAGTCCTAATGACCACACGGGAAGACAGGCCCTCTAAAGATTAAACAAAAAGAGCCTATTGCTCAAGACACAAAAGACAATGATTCAATTTTAGTGCACCAATGGAAGTGTTTGCTAATCTATGAAAACAAGGCACACAACAAAATTTCAAAACCCTAGCCAAGGACCTGCAACAAAATTTGTTTCAAATGATCACCCCTTCCTGCAAGCACACAAGTTAGGTAAATTTTAGAAACCCAAAAGACTTTGTGAAAGAGGGGCCTTCAACCAAAACGTTTTAGCTTCCAAGGCGAGCTGCACAAAATTAGTTAGCTAGATCTAAAAGGGTTAGTCCAAAAATAAACCAGATCTGAAACCCTAAGTACGAAATCCGAAAACCGAATCAATGAAAATTTGAAAATTCTGAAACATTCAAAACACAGATGCTGTTACCTACGACGCAGATGCGTCTGTATGACACAGACGCGGTTCTGTGACTCACAGATGCGGTCAAAAATCACAGACGCCCTTATCAGACACAGACGCGATCAAAAACAACACAGACGCGCTTATAAAACACAGACGCTCCTGTCTGAGACCTGCAAAATAAAACTTGTCAAAAACACAGACGCGACTCCAGTATCCGCAGACGCTCCTGAAAATCAGAGACGCGATCCGAAAGTTTGTAGACGTGGAAAAACCTAAAATGTCGTCGAAAAATGTCCGATCTGCAACTTCAAAAATGCAAAATCTGCAACAAAAAAGGTTAAATGCAAAGGGACAAGGGTCCCACCGGGCGTGCCAAAATGTGTATGGTGAAAATGGATAACAATAATAACAATATTGAAAGGCTAAATAGATTCAACCACAAAACCCTAGCCTAACAATCAACAAAGATCCACCATAACATATGAAGATTACCTAAGACAATGCAAATCACATGAAATCACAAAGATTATACCATCACATGTCCAATAGGGTTTTGATCTCCATTCTTCCTATCTCCATTGATCTTGCTTGATATATTTGCTCTTAGATTTTAGATGCACAAGAGCTCAACAAAGAACGGAATGTGGTTGCAAGTAGGATCGTAGTGTAGTCAATTCCTCCAAATTGTCGATTAGGTCATTAGAATGCTTGATTAGGATGCGTAGAACGATTAGGGTTTGATAATGAAGGAAGCATCTCCTTATATAGAAGACACTATATGAAATGGAGGGATAAGATTGAGAGGTGTAAAAGGAGGTCGGCTAAGATTAGAGGGTAGGTACAAGAAATAGTAAAATAATGAAAGAGGTAGGTAGTGTAGGAATTAAGAGATGAATGACATGTGTCATAGGTAGAAAAGGCTGATGAATTAATTAAATAAATAAAGATTTATTTAATTAATAGAAGAAATGAGATCAATTAAATAAATAAATATTTATTTAATTTAGGAAAATGATAATTTAAATAAATAAATGTATTTATTTAAATGAGAAATAAGGCTAGAAGAGGATACATGAATTAATTAAATAAATAAAGATTTATTTAATTAATAGAAGAATTAGGCTTAGATAATTAAATAAATAAAATATTTATTTAATTAGACATGACAATTTTAGGTGTCTACAACAGCAAATCAATTTCACTTGGTCATATGCAGACATGCCAGGGTTGGATCCAGAGCTTATTATGCATCACTTGAATGTCAGTCCCGAAGCTAAACCGGTCAAATAGAAGTTAAGGAAAATACATCCACATATCGTGCTCTTGGTCAAAGTAGAACTAAATAAATTATTGGATGTAGGATTCATAAGACCTATAGCATATCCTCAATGGGTATCCAACATCGCTCCTATTTCAAAACCAAATAAAAGCATCAGAATATGCACAGACTTTAGAGATCTTAATAACACATGTTTAAAGGATGACTTTCCTTTGCCTAACATCGACATCATTGTAGATTCAACTGCTGGACACTCCATGTTCTCTCTAATGGATGGTTTCTCCTGATACAATCAGATTAAAATAGTACCTGAAGATCAAGAAAATACAACTTTCACATGCCCGTGGGGTACTTTCTGCTGGGACGCCATGCCTTTTGGACTAAAGAACGCATGTGCTACATATCAAAGAGCTATGACAACAATATTCCATGACATGATGCATACATTCATGGAAGACTATGTGGATGACATCTTGGCAAAATCATATAACAAAGAAGACCATATAGGAATACTAGAAAAGATCTTTGACAGGTTAGAATAATACAAGCTACGACTCAATCCTAAGAAATGTGCCTTTGGTGTCACTTTAGGCAAGCTATTGGGATACATTGTTTCAGCTAGAGGTATCGAAGTAGATCTAGCTAAGGTAAAATCAATCATGGAGATGGCATCTCCCAAGAATATAAGTCAACTCAGATCATTCCAAGGAAGACTCCAGTCAATCAGAAGATTTTTTGCTCAACTAGCAGATAAATGTCAACCATTTACTCATCTATTGCATAAAAATGTTCATTTCAAATGGGACCATCAATGTGAGGATGTGTTCAACAAGATCAAGACATATCTCATGTAACCACCTGTCCTAATGTCACCAATTCCAGGAAAGCCGTTATTACTCTATGTATCGACCACCGAAGCATCATTAGGAGTTTTGCTTGCACAACAGGATAATGAAGAAAAAGAATGAGCCATCTACTACATCAGCAGAACATTAGTGGGATACAAGATCAACTATTCTCCAATAGAAAAACCATGCTTGGCGGTAGTTTTTGCTTCTCAAAAATTAAGACACTATCTACTATCTCACTCCATCAAGTTGATAGCTAAAATCAATCCATTAAAGTATTTACTCAGCAAGGCAACATTAACAAGATGATTAGAAAAATGGATCATGATCCTGAGTGAGTTTGATATTGAGTATGTTGACAAAAAAGCTATAAAAGGACAAGTCATTGCAGATCAACTAGCTGAGGCACCACTTTAGGATGATCGTCCTTTGCAGATTGAGTTTCCTGATGCTGATATCCTAACAGTCACAACAAAAACATGGCAATTATACTTTGATGGTTCATATACACAACATGGATCAGGAGCAGGTATTCTGTTTATCACACCACAAGGTCATACAATCCCAAAAGCATACAAATTAAGCTTTCCATGCACCAACAACACAACAGAGTATGAAGCTTTGGTTACAGGTATCAAAATGGCTATAGAATGGAACATTACACAACTTCAAGTCTTTGGAGACTCTTAGCTCGTCATCAATCAAATCAATGATGATTATCAAACAAAGGACGAAAAGTTAATGCCTTAAAAAAATATGGTGGATGATATCAAGAAATAATTTGTAGAATAACTTTCCAGCAAAGTCCAAGGAATGACAACAAAGCAGCAGATGCCATGGCTACACTTTCTTCTCTGCTTCAGACATAGGAAAATGAACAATGTTATGCATTCCTGGTAGAAGAGTTGTTTTACCTTGCTCATAATTGTCCTGATTCCCAAACTATATGTCACCTTGTTGGGCATGATTCCTCCCACTATGGCCAAACTTACACATACCTAAAAGATAATATCCTCCCTCTTGACTTATCAAAAAATCAAAAGAGAAACTTTATATGCCAATCCTCACATTATACTCTCGTCGTGGATACCCTATTTAAACGAGGTTTAGACAATACTCTTTTAAGATGTCTCGAACAAGAAGAATATGAGAAGGCCTTACGTGAAGTCCATAATGACATTTGTGGCACTCATTCAAGTGGTCTTACCCTTTCGAAAAACTCATACGCTTGGGCTATTATTGGCCAACCATGGAATGAGATTCTTTTCAGATAGCTAGAACATGCAAACAATGTTAGATCCAGAGGAATTTGGTTCATGCACCAGCACAAGAACTTCATGCTTTGGCAACATCTTGGCCTTTCTGTCAATGGGGTCTTGATCTAGTAGGAAAAACAAATCCTTCTTCATCTAATGGTCACAAATTCATCCTTGTAGCTACAAAATATTTCACAAAATGGATTGAGGCAGTACCTCTCACAAATATCACAGGAAAAAAATTTGTTGCATTTATCTTGAACTACATCATCTGTCGCTATGGACTACCCATGACCATTATCACTGACAATGGGCGACTGTTCAAGAATCAAGATGTACAAGAACTATGTGAGAAATTCAAGATCCAACACATATTTTCCACACCCTACTATCCACAAGGGAATGGACAAGTAGAAGCATCAAACAAAACTATTTTGAAAATCCTCAAAAATACAGTGAATGATGCTAGAAGAGATTGGCATATTCAATTGAACCTTTCTCTATGGGCCTACCATACTAGTATCTGCATACCAATAGGCACCACACCTTTCTCTCTTATTTATGGATCAGAAGCAATACTGCCAATAGAAATAGAGGTACTTTCTCTATGAGTATCATTAAAAGGTCTTATCCCAGATGAAGAACAACGAGTACCTAGACTGCAAGAGTTAGAATTGATCTATGAACGAAGACAAAATGCCTTTGATCATTTAAAGGTACATCAACAAAGAATGTGTCAGAGTTATAATCACACGGTCAAACCATGAGTCTTTCAAGTTGGAGAACTAGTACTAAAAGAAAATCCACGCAACTAAGCAGACTGAGAAAAGAAAGGAAAGTTTGAACCAAAATGGTTAGGTTTGTTTGTGATCACAACAGTATTTGGGTCAAGAGCATATTAGCTATCAACACATGACGGAGATGAACTCGAGGAACTCATCAATAACATGCATATGAAGAAGTTTTATGTCTGAAAAAGCAAAAAAATCCAAAAACAGTGAAAAAGCAAGAAAAATAAAAAACAATGAAAAAGCAGAAAAATCCAAAAACAGTGAAAAAGCAGAAAAATCCAAAAACAATGAAAAAGCAGAAAAATCCAAAAACAATGAAAAAGCAGAAAAATCCCAAAATAGTGAAAAATCAGAAAAATCCAAAAAAGGTGAAAAAGCAGAAAATAAAAAAAAATCAAATATGAGAAAAAGTGCAATAAAAACAAATGGTGAAAACTTGGCAAACAGGTGTTATTTGTTAGCTAGCTATTCCATCTATTAGTTCATGCATCCTTCCTCTTGCATTCTTTTCCATTAGCATTGTTCATATCTTTAATAAAGCCTTGTCCATATAGAGGCATCTCGGGTGTCTTCTTGCCATGGTTTGGATCATTGGGTATATCATAATGAATTTGTTTCTAGGCTTGGGGAAAAATCCTGCACTTAGTTGGGGGCACAATTTTTGATCATTTTGAGCTTAATCAAACAGGTAGAACAACAGTTAGACAACTCTTATCAAGCGAAAACTGAGACATATCCAACATTGAACACGAGATCAAATTGTTGACCATAAAACTATCACAAAGTTAGTCTAAGCACATCACACACTTTTCAATGGATCGTATCTTTTGGATAATGATTTTAGTAGGATTGTTCAACTTTTCTATCTTGATTTTCGCTATCATGATTTCTGAGTGACTCCAGGATGTCTTTGACTAGAGAAACAAGGAAGGAACATGATATTTTTCTTGTCTGCTATCTGTAAATTAATCATTAATATGTGCAAATTTGTCTCAGGGCATGATCATCAGAGTATCATTGAAGACATTTCTGATTTACGTATTGAAATGATTAATACTGCCTATTTTATGCAAGCAACACTCAAGTCATCTCGGTTCAATTATACCTCGATGCTTGTGCTAACTTGCCACATCAAAATCTAGGGAAGTCCTCCTCAAGTCATCATGGTTTAATTATAGCATTGTTGTTTGCACTCACTTCCCACATTTAAAAAGCTCAATGATGAGAAAATGCAATAACCCAGTGACTAGTTCGACCGTAGCTTTGCATTAGCTTTTCATTTAGCTTGCATTTTATTCTTGCATGGGATCCCGCATGCTCATTTTATCCAAGGTTAAATCTATCGCAAGAATCATTGAGGCATCATCATAAGTGTATATGCAATCAAACTGATGACTCATTTCTATCCAGCTATTATCGACTCAATGAAAATCTTAAACTACTATGCCCTCAACAAAACCAACATCAGCATATCTGAATCTTTTTGCAACTTGATATCAACAAATTGTCAGTTCTTTATCCAATTAATCTTATCAATTCTATCAATCGATCACATCTCATCTATTTTATCATGTCTTATATAGGATGTATCTTTCCTGAAACCAGACGTTCTGATCATGTCTTATACAAGATATATCATTCCTGAAACCAGATGCTTTGATCATCTTTGTCTTATACAGGAGGTGTCATTCCTAAAACCAAACTAAATCTCAATCTTATCAATCTAATCAATCAAGTTTTATCAATAATCAAGAACCACATCACCGTGATTGTAGAACTCACATTTTCATCAACCACAATTGTAGACATCGAATCATTTCTAATCGGGATATCAATTTCGCAAAAATCCAAAAAATCCAAAGATCAATTATCTCAATTGATCTCCCGAGGGGGTATCATCGTATTGCAATTTATCAATCAATAGCTGGGGCATCCTATCGAACCAATATCATCATCAAAATGAGATTCTTATTTTAATCAACGCCTCATCACACCTCACTTCAAAGAGGGGAAAAATGTATACACCTAAAAATGGTTTTGAAGATAATTAATTAAATAAGTAATTATTTAGTTAATCCCCTTTCCTAATTTAATTGAATTCATTAAGCAATTTGATTAAATTCCCCTTTTCATCTACTTATTAATAAATCTAAGGATTTATTTAATAAGTTCATTTCAATAGTCCCCTTTGATTAATTAATTCAAATTAATTAATTCCCCATCTTCAATTAATTCTTCTAATCCCCTAATTAATTAAAACAAGTCAATTTATGAGTTGTTGAGAATTAATTAGTCTTTTCTTATTATTTGAATTTTTAAATCCAAATTATCCACATTCCTCCTAACTTCTAACCACCTAACCTAACCATCCCTCTAACCTGACTCATTCCACCTAACCTTGGTTTGCCTAACCCTATCCTATCTTGGACATCCTAACCTCCTTATCCTAACCCCCTATGGTGTGGATATTTTCTTCTTGAGACACATGGCACTTTGGCCACATGTCTCCTCTCTTGGATACTTGCCATTTTATGAGCAAAGCTCCTTGACACTTGTCACCATAGAGATGACAAGTGTCTCTTCCTCCAACCTCTTCTTCAACCTCCTCCAATTTCACCCTTGATATCTTCAGATTCAATCTTGACCATTAATTCCCACCACCTCACCCCTGGCCTTGGAAATCCTATAAATATCCCCCATTTTGGAGAAATAAGGATCCCATCTCATATCAATTTAGGCATTGTTACTATAGGAATATCCATTCTAACATATCATTTGAGAATTGTTATAGGCTATTGAATCTTAGATCTAGTTTAATTTGATTATTTTCTAGCATAATTGTTGAATCATGTAGCTCAATCAATCCTTTTCATAGCTTAATCATGCATATCATTAGCTTAATTAGTCTCTTAGATCAATCTAGCATAATCAATCTCATCTTTGCATATCATTATCATTTCAAATCCTCCATCTAGGTGTAGTCAAGTCACTGGGATTGCTTATCCAGATCTGAGAGAAAATCCATACTCGCATCTCTTAGGAGGTGATGGATCACTTTGTCATGGTTTTATCTTTCTTTTGCTTATAATTTGCTAACCATGCTTGTAATGATCTATTGAGTGTTTTGTGTTGCAACTGCAGGTATCGCACATCATAGAGCACAACACCATCAGATGATCTTCATCATCACCATCTCCTCTACTACTACCATGACTAGACCTGCAATCATGATTATGACAAATATCCTTTCCTTTCTTCAGAGATGTACTGGTTACAAAAGCCTTAAAATTAGATTCAGATGGCTTAGAAACACTATAATCAAATTTGTTTAATTCAAATGCAGTCAATTTACTAATAAGGGAATCAACAGTAACTTTATCTTTAGAAACAAATCTCAATTCTTGTATTGCAGATACCCTAATAGAATATTGTGGTAAGAGAGTTCTAAGCATCTTACTAACAACATTATCTTCTTCAATTTTACCTCCAACACTCTTGATACCACCTACAACTTCCTTAATCCTTTGTCCATATTGTGCTATATTCTCACCATCAACCATTCTCATATCATCAAATTTACCTCTAAGACTTTCTTCCTTAGCCCTTTGTACATGTTCATCACCTCCATAAATCAAACCTAATTTCTCCCATATTTCAAATATAGTCTCTAATCCATGAACATCTATATACTTAGAGTTAGACAAAGTACTTACAATTGCTTCAAGTGCCTGGATGTTTTTGTTAGGTCCCGGAGACAACTGAGAGGGGGGGGTGAATCAGTTGTCAAATGAATTCAAACCAAAAACTTATTAACCAACTTAATGCTTAATCAGGAATCAACAGTTAAGTATGCCGGTAGATAGTGTTAACAGTAAATTGCTATACCGGTAAGGATTAATGCATGAAACATAAACATAAAGTCATTCACAACACATGACACCAATATTTGTATGTGGAAACCCTGTAAGGGGAAAAACCATGGTGGGAAACCTTACCCACAATCAGATGATACTACTACAGATAGTAAGTGTACATAAATGGGGTCTGCACATGCAGAAAGGCCAACAGCCTAGAGCTCACTGCTCAATCACAAAATGGGAGTCACACTGACTACAGCTGGATGGTTAAATCCAATAAGAATGTACTGCACAAAATAGCATCTTCATATGCTGGATTCAGTACCGGTGTAATGCTGATATGCTTCTACAAAAACCTAACTTCAACTTCAAATGATGTCTTCGTGTATATCCTTGCTTGATCTCGCATATACCTTCACTTAATTCTTTTTCACATTCCACACTTGATCTTACAAATAAGATCTTACATTTATACCATACCCTAAGACCAATTTTAGTAGGTCGGCTCTACAAGATATTACAATAAAAACATTTTACAAACAATATAATATCCGATGCAATAACCGATTAAACATGTCATCTTAATGCATTTACAACAATAATAAATCATCTCCATAGCGTGCCATGCTGATCTGGAAAAGATAAACCTATCGGTGTAACCTTAGATAACCTGGACCTATTTGCCGGTAAAAGAAAATATGCAAATATGAATATACCAATGATTAATTCTTCAAAACAAAGTGTCCACATGATGTCTTCGACATTACCAAGTGTCTTCCATATCATTCCAGGTACCGGTGAACAATATATCCTGTCGGTGAACCATATACCAGTAATTGTTGCACAGTTTACTTGCTTGCTAGTGAATGTTGCTGGATCTTCAAAGTAGGTGTTGACATCAATGACAAAACCATACCAAAATACAAACAATCTCTCCCTTTGGCATTGATGGCAACACAAGATGGAAAAACCATCAAAGAGCCAAAACAAAAAATGCCAAATACAAAAACCAACAATCTCCATTTCTCCCCCTGGGAGTAACATGTGTTTATCCAAGGATATAATACCAATCTCTCATACCAATTTCTCCTTAAATGTGTTTTTCAAAATCTCTCCCCAAAAAGATAATGTGTTTTTCCATAGATATCTCTCCCCCTTTGACATCAAATGCCAAAGTCACAAAAAAAGTCAAGTTCATACAAAATACCAACCAATTCAATATACCAACTACTCCCCCTGAGAAGTAGCTTCCTCATCAAATACCGGAATAAAAGATTTGTCTTTTTAATTCTGTCGGTTGATGACAATCATCAACTATCTAAGTCTCTACCGGTGGTGGTACGACTCCAAGCCAATCTCTGAGATATTCAAAAGTCTCCTTAGGCAAAGGTTTTGTGAAAATATCTGCAAGCTGTTCTTTAGTATTCACATAAACCAGTTTTGTCTCCTTTTCTTCAACTTTTTCCCTTAGAAAATTTAGTTTGATAGAAACATGTTTTGTTTTAGAATGTAATACCGGATTCTTAGATATATCAATTGCTGCAGTGTTATCACAGTATATAGTAATAGGTTCCTTGCATTTTACCTTTATGTCTTTCAACATTTGCTTAAGCCATAATACCTGTGTACAATTAGTTGCTGCTGCAAGATATTCTGATTCTGCTGTTGATAAAGATGTACAACTCTGTTTCTTATTTAACCAAGAAACTAATCTCTTTCCAAGAAAGAATGCTCCTCCAGTGGTGCTTTTTCTATCATCTACATCTCCTGCCCAATTTGTATATGTTTATGCACATAGGTCAAAATTTTCATCTTTAGGATACCATAATCCAAGATTTGTTGTGCCTTGTAAGAACCGAAAAATCCTTTTTACTGCTGATTCATGATTTTCCCTAAGATTACTCTGAAATCTAGAAACAATACATAATGTATTCATAATATCAGGCCTAGTTTGTGTCAAATACAGTAAACCTCCTATCATAGATTTGTATCTAGTTGGATTAACAGGTGTAGATCCATCCCTTTGAGATAATTTGTCATTTGTAGTGATAGGCGTGCTTACCGGTTTAGAGTTCTCCATCCCAAATTTCTTTAGTAATTCTTTCAAGTACTTGGATTGACTCAAAAATATACCTTCATTAGTCTAAGAAATTTGTAAACCTAAAAAGAAGTTTATTTCTCCAATCATAGACATTTCAAATTCTTGCTGCATTTCAAGAGAAAATTCCTTACATAATCCATCTTCTCCTCCAAAGATTATATCATCAACAAATACTTCAATAATCAAGATGTCATCATTAGTTATTTTGTAATATAAATTGCTATATGCATTTCCTTTAGTAAAACCAATCTTCAAAAGATACTTATCCAACCTTGCATACCAAGCTCTTGGGGCTTGTTTCAATCCATACAGAGCTTTTCTTAACCTGCAAACCATATCATTGTCATCTGTCAAAGAAAATCCATCAGGTTGTTCAATATATACTTCTTCTTCAAGATCTCCATTCAAAAATGCACATTTAATATCCATTTGATAAACTTTGTAGTCCTTGTGAGTTGCAAAAGCCAAGAATAATCTAACTGCCTCAATTCTGGCTACCAGTGCAAAGGTTTCATTGTAATCAAATCCTTCTTTCTGAGAATATCCCTTACACACTAGTCTTGCTTTATTTTTGACAACCTTACCGTCTTCATTAAGTTTGTTTCTAAATACCCATTTAATTCCAATTACATTTTTATCTTTAGGCCAGGGAACTAATGTCCAAGTATTATTTTTCTCAATTTGTCCTAATTCTTCTTCCATAGCTTTAATCCAAAATTTATCTTCACATGCCTCATTGATAGATGATGGTTCAATTTGAGAAATAAGACAAACCTCTTCATTTGCCAATCTTCCTCTTGTCATAACTCCTTTAAATTTGTTTCCAATTATCTGGTCTTCAGAATGATTCAATCTTACATACCGGGGTGTCTTAGTTTGTTGTTGTTCTTCAATTATTGTGGAATCTTCTAATGATACCGGGGTAACTGGATCTTCATTCTGTACCGATGGATTTAGTATAGGTTCATTTGTCACAATTTCTGTTGCTAGTTCAGAGTCTATATACCTTGAAGTTCCCCTAAATTGTTCATCAATCTTTACATTTGTACTCTCAACAATTTTTTGCAATCTTTTATTAAAACATCTATATGCCTTGCTCTTAGATGAATAACCAAGAAATATTCCTTCATCACTTCTAGGATCAAATTTTCCAATATACTCATCTCTTCTAATATAACATTTACTTCCAAAAATTCTGAAGTATTTAAGAGTAGGAGTATTACCAAACCATAGTTCATGAGGGGTCTTACCGGTTTCACCTTTGATGTGAACTTTGTTGAATGTATAGACAGCAGTGCTAACTGCCTCTCTCCAATACACATGTGGTAGATTTGCTTCAAATAACATACTTCTAGTTGCATCCAAGATAGTTCTGTTTTTCCTTTCAACAACTCCATTCTACTGTGGTGTCCGAGGTGCTGATAACTGTCTTCTGATTCCATTCATTTCACAGAATGTATTAAAGTCCTTAGATGTGAATTCTCCTCCTTGATTTGATCTTAAACATTTTATTTTCTTACCGGTTTCATTTTCAACCATTGCTTTGAATAGTTTGAACTTTCCAAGTGCTTCTGATTTCTCTCTGAGAAAAGTAACCCAACACATTCTAGAGTAATCATCAATAATTAGTATGAAATATCTATCACCTTGTAAGCTTCTAGTTCTAGCTGAACCACATAAATCAATGTGAATTAAATCAAGAGCATTATTGGATTTTTCTGGAATACTTTTGAAACTAGCTCTAACTTGTTTTCCAAATTGACATTCCTTACAAATTGTATTATGAGGTTTCACAATTTTAGGTAGATCTCTAACTGCCTTAGAAGTATTGATTTTTACCATGCAATCAAAGTTTACATGACATAGTCTCTTATGCCATAATAAACTTTCATCTATATGTGCAATTAAGCATGACTTTTCACTGTTATTCAAATGAAAGATATTGCCTCTAGTCTGATTACCGGTTGCAATTTCCAAACCAGTTCTATTCATGATTTTGCATTTTGCATTTTTAAATTGTAACTGAAATTCCTTCTCAACTAATTGACCAACACTTAAAAGATTATGCTTTAATCCTTCAACATAGTAGACATTGTCAGTGTTATGCTTACCATCAAGAGATATTGAACCCTTATCTTTGATTGAACAGGCTTTGTCATCTCCAAATCTTACTAAACCTCCATTGTATTCTTGAAAGTTCAAGAATTTACCTTTGTCTCCAGTCATATGATGTGAGCATCCTGAGTCAATAATCCATTCATCCTTTGCTTCAACTTTAGCTGCTAGGGCTTGTTCTACCAGTTGAGCAGTAGGTGCCGGTTGATCTTCTGTTATAGCAACAAAAACCCATCCATTGTCTGCTGGATCCTCATCAGAATCATCAGTCACACCTTCATCAACAATGTAACAAGATTTATCTTTGTTCTTCTTAAATTTGTATCTCTGATATTCAGGATTAGGCTTGTATGTTCTTCTAGCTTCTTCTCTTAGTCTAGCATGTCTATCAGGGCATCTTGAAGCCATATGACCAATCTTATTGCAGTTAAAACATTTAAAGGGTGCTTTACCTTCATACTTACTTCCAATTGGACCTTTTGGCATTTTCCTTGCAAATAGTGCTTCAAGTTCTTCAAGCTCTTCATTTTCCTTTCTGGATTCTTCAAGTTCTCTTGCATAAAAGGCTCTCTAGTCTGATTTGTCAAATGATGGAGCAGATGATGTTGATGCTTTAAAGGCCAAATCAGTCTTTATAGTAGCAACAGGACCAAATTCCTCAATTTCAAAGGCTGAAAGTTTTCCAATCAATGTATCCCTAGTTACTGATGTATTAGGCATTGTTCTCAACTCATTTATAGCAGTAACCTTCATTTTATATGCCGGTGGCAAACCTCTTAAGATTTTTGAAACAATTTCATCCTCACTCAAGGTTCTTCCACAACATTTAATACCCAAAATAATTTCATTTACTCTTTCCATAAAAGCATAAATCCTTTCATCTTCTTCCATTTTCAGATGTTCATACCTGACTCAGAAGCTTTCAAGTTTTGCAATTTTGACTGTGGAATCTCCTTCATTCAGTGTTTACAAGTGATCCCAAATAGCTTTAGCAGTAGACCTATCTGATAATCCCATGATTTGTTGATCTGATAATGCACTCAAAAGTGCTTCTCTTGCTTTGCAATCATTTTCTTCATCTTTAGCTAAGGTAGTTGGAGCAGTTTGACTAGCTACAACAGCAGTATAACCATTCTTAGTAACTTCCCAGATGTCTTTACCAATGCAATTCAGATGTGTCTCCATTTTGATATTCCATATCCCATAGTTGGTTCCATCAAGTTTAGGACTGTCCTTCCTGAAATAGTTAGTAGACATTGGATCTCCTCAAGTTGTTAAACTTCTGCAAAAGAGGACTAAGCTCTGATACCAATTGTTAGGTCCCAGAGACAACTGAGAGGGGAGGGGGGTGAATCAGTTGTCAAATAAATTCAAACCAAAAACTTATTAACCAACTTAATGCTTAATACTGGTAAACCAGTTAAGTATGCCGGTAGACAGTGTTAATAGTAAATTGCTATACCGGTAAGGATTAATGCATGAAACATAAACATAAAGTCATTCACAACACATGACACCAATATTTGTACATGGAAACCCTGTAAGGGGAAAAACCATGGTAGGAAACCTTACCCACAATCAGATGATACTACTGCAGATAGTAAGTGTACATAAATGGGGTCTACACATGCAGAAAGGCCAACAACCTAGAGCTCACTGCTCAATCACAAAATGGGAGTCACACTAACTACAGCTGGATGGTTAAATCCAATAAGAATGTACTGCACAAAATAGCATCTTCATATGCTGGATTCAGTACCAGTGTAATGCTGATATGCTTCTACAAAAACCTAACTTCACCTTCAAATGATGTCTTCATTTATATCCTTGCTTGATCTCGCATATACCTTCACTTAATTCTTTTTCACATTCCACACTTGATCTTACAAATAAGATCTTACATTTATACCATACCCTAAGACCAATTTTAGTAGGTCGGATCTACAAGATATTACAATATAAACATTTTACAAACAATATAATATCCGATGCAATAACCGATTAAACATGTCGGCTTAATGCATTTACAACAATAATAAATCATCTCCATAGCGTGCCATGCTGATCTGGAAAAGATAAACCTACCGGTGTAACCCTAGATAACCTGGACCTATTTTCCGGTAAAAACAAATATGCAAATATGAATATACCAATGATTAATTCTTCAAAACAAAGTGTCCACACGATGTCTTCGACATTACCAAGTGTCTTCCATATCATTCCAGTTACCAGTGAACAATATATCCTACCGGTGAACCATATACCAGTAACTGTTACATAGTTTACTTGCTTGCCGATGAATGTTGCTGGATCTTCAAAGTAGGTGTTGACATCAATGACAAAACCATACCAAAATACCAATAGTTTTCTTGTTGCTCCTTATGTTGATCAGGTGTCAAGGGCCTGATAGTAGGAGCCACATACTTGTTTGTCAGATGATGCCAAAACTGAGAACCCATTCCTTTGATATATATCTTCATCTGATCACTCCATATCTGGTAGTTGTCCTTGGTAAAGTTGGGACCCTCCTTCTTCATCATCTTTCTCAGGATCTTTTCCTCAACCTGTTAAGATTCTGCACACATAGGACCTAATGCTCTGATACCAATTGTTAATTTGAGAGGATCTGGTTAATACTGAGAGGGGGGGTGAATCAGTATTAACAATAATTCATAACTTAAACTGATAAAACTTCAGCAAATCAATCACAAATGAGTAATAAACTATTTACCAGTATCAATAATCACTGATATCCAACTGTTAAACTGATTTATCACAACTGCTCATTAAGTGTTCATCAACATGCATAAACTGAAAGTAAATCAAATCAACACATCAGAAACATTCACCATATGAACACCAAAATTTTCATGTGGAAACCCAAATAGGGAAAAACCACGATGGGAATTGGTACCCAGAAGAATTGTGAACTCTTTTAGAATGCGCCCTGTTAGGAGCCTAGCCCGATTAGGAGCTTACAATGATGCCTTGTTAGGAGCAGACCCTGTTAGGAGTCACCCAGTTAAGGGATTGCTATGGTCAGCCCTATTAGGAGCTTTTCCCTATTAGAAGCAACCTCGCAAGAGGATTTAAGACTCAGATGTTGAGATACCCGATTAAGGGACTTATAATTTAAGGCCTGTTAGAACCTACCCGGTTAAGGGATTTTGTCTACTACAACTGTTAGGGAATGACAAATGAATGATCTAGAAATAACACTAACTGCTTGCTTGTTTAGATCCAATTCAACTCCAATCTTCTACACTCTAGCAGATACACCGCACTGGTTCGGCTTCACACTCTTTTCTCAAATCACCGACACACCAAACATCAACTATATCAACCTAAATAACCTTTACATCTTAGTCGATTACAAAACCTTAGATTCATCAAAATTCAAATGAATTTATAATACAAATCATCATAAATCATCATTCAGATCATTACAACAATTTTCAAGACAATATCAGTTGTTGAATGATCGTAACTCATCAGAACAACTCGATCTGATAGGGAATCAAGCCCATAAAACACTCTTCTATGCTCTTCACTGCTTCCCAAGAAATTCCATCCTTAATCACGCCAAAACAACAACTTATCTTTTCACACGGGTTGTGCCACATCACCATCAGCATTTGAACATGATATAAATTACCACCAAACCATAAAACATCATCGGTTAAAAGAATTTGTTACCGATTCTAAAACCCTTGTTAAATCCTATAGAAAATACAACAAAAATCATAAACATGACTTTCGGTAATCAAAGCATGATGCGGTTCCAGTCAAGGATACATTACAATGATACAAATACATGTTCCAAATCTCAATACTTTACTCATCACCAATCTCCAGAACCAATCAAAATATTTCCATGTTTACCGGTTAAGATCCTAATTCCCAGTTCACTGTCTTCATTACCGGTAAGGCATTTATGGTAGACCAAAAAGACTTAGATGACAAAATAAACATGAAAAACATAGTTTTCCATCAATGGCAACACAAATAACTGATCAAAGCCAATAATCTCAATCTCTTCATCACTATATCATTACCAACAATCCTTTACCGGTTCATCAACATTCTCCATCAACATCAATTATGCCAATCATGCCAACATGTGAAGCATTATAAGTTGATAAGAAAGGGCAGATATTTCACTGAAACAGTGAATGGTTTTGTTTGAGTAAGTCTTTTTTGTTGGTTAGTGTAGGTTAAGATAGGGTTTTGATTCAATAAGTGTTCTTACACAATGTCTTGGATGTCTTTTTTCTTCAATTGTTCATGCATAGTTAGTTAGGTGTTGTCTAGTGAAGTTGTTTCCCCAAATTCTTCTTATTTAAATGACTCTTTCAAAGGTGTTTGTAGTTGGTTTGTTGGTCATATTTCAAGGTCACTTATTTTTCAAGGTTGTGAATCAGTCATGTCTTCAATTTTGAAAGAAAGTCTATTCATATGTTGTTAAAAAGTTTCCATTAGGTAGTTGGGTCTTCATGGAATGAAAAATGTTTATCCAAATGGTGTAGTCCAGTTGATATACTCATGTTCTATTTACTGATAAATGGGTAGCATATAAAGTTGTATTAAGGTCATTGGATGGAGGTGCAATAACCATTCAACAAGTTTGAAACATTTTTAAGTTAATTGCAACAACTGCAGTGTGACTAAATAGTCAACCTACACAAACTTCCAAGAAACCTACAATAACTATTGATGTCAAATATGCAACACTCTTAAAGGGACCTGTGCATTCAACTATTATGGGACCTGTACTTTAATCTCTTCATTACATTTGCAGCTCTTCAAATCACTAAAGGTACTTACATTTATGATTTCCATTTATTTGTAATTTTAATCATTTTTAATTAATTCACTATCTATTCATTACAATATGTTTGTCAATTATCATTTTTCTAGTTACATGCTTCATAACATTCATTTTTTCATTCTCATCCATTCATTATCATTTGAGGATAAATGACCTTTCATTTGGGGGGAAACATGCATGCCTTGTATTGTTGTCCTACACCATAGAAAGATGATCTTGCCATAGTTGTATATATTCATACTTTCTTCTTAGATTCATTATTATGTTTTCTTCATTTGACACATTGTTATATACATTTCCCTTTGCCATTATTGCCTCAAAGTGAAAAAAGATAGAAGTGTTTAGGAGCATCTATATAAGTATAAGAGTGACAAAGTGAATAGTGGGTATGTGGGAAATGTTGGAATGATCTTCTCAATATTAAAGTTTTAATGTACTTAGAAAGTGGTTTGCACCATTATGATAGTGATTTTTTGTGGTGGAAGACAATCATGTGATATTATTGTAATATTTCCATGATAATAGAGAGAAAGTTTAAAAGAGTAACATGAATGAAGAGGACAATTTGTTGTTAAAAATGCATATGATAGTTGTAGCAGAAATGTTATTCATGAAAAGTGAAGACAACAATGAAGGTGAATATTCTGAGATGAGAAGTGGACAACAAATAAGAAAAGCATAACACAAGTGCAAAGAAAAAGAAAGAGGAAAAGAGTTTCAAAATCAACAAACTACAAGATTGCAGCAGGGATGCAAATTATAAAATATTTTTGGGGAGCAATAAACAATAGAAAATAATAATAAAAATGTTTATCCTATGAAGAGATGAAAAAGATAAGAAAGCATGATACAAAGAGGAAGTAAGCTGACAAGAAGACAATGGTGGGAATGAAGCATAGTAGTGGCAACAACAAAAAAAAGGTTTCTACAAATTGACCATACACAACAGAAGAGGTGATGGAACAAGATCAAGGAATGATTATAACCAGCAAAGTATGGAAAGAATATTTTCAAATCCCTGTAGGAACAAATACAATGAGAAGAAAAGGCAATAACAAGAAGATTCAAGGAGACAATAAATAGATCAGAAGAAAATGAACTACAGTCATGTTAAAAGCAGTCCTCTATAATGATCAAATACACAAAAATGACAAGGCTTATGAAGAATTGGAGTTGATGTATACCATGAAAAGTTGACAGAGTTGTGATGAAGAAAGATGAAGAACTGAATAATCACAAGTGGTAAAAAGAAAGTAAACTTTATAAAGGTATTGTTATATGTCTTAATCATATTTCAATACTCCATGTTAGTAGATGTTATTCATGTTATATTGAGAATGGATTAAAAACAATATATGGAAAGAGAATTTGGAGAGATATTAATGCTTCTATATGATGATGAATAAGGTGAGACAAGTTACTGAATTTCATGGTAGAAGCTTTCATGTCTAACCAATGTATATCCCTTGCTTGAGGACAAGCAAGATTTTAGCTGGGGGAGTGATGAGCCTATAAATTATCCATATTATTGCATTTTTTATGACACTTTACCTCATGTTTATAATTTCCTTCCAAGTCATTTCCAAACATTACCTTGGTTTTATGAAGCATTACCTAGAATTAATGGTGTTTGATATGCATTTGTATGTCTAGCTAGTTGATTCCAAATGATGGTAAAATATTATAATAAATAGTTAATTATTGAATGTAAAGTATTTTAGAAGGATTAAAATGTTTTTTTTGAGTAGTTTGAGTCATTAATACATCTAGAAAGGAGGAGGAATAAGTTGACAATTGACAGATGTAGCAGCTGACAGGAAGTGCTGAAAAAGTAAAAAAAACTAGTTTCAATAAAACGAGCATATCTCACTCGTTTCTTAACGAAATTAAGATTTTCCAAATGATTTATAAATATTAAAATGAGATATAAAATTCCACTAGAGATTTTGATTTGATTTGTAATAGTTAAGGAGCAGTATTCATGATAAACTGTTTGAGATGAACTAGCAGATTTCCAGGCAGTACTTAAGGAATGAGTTCTAATTCAACTTAGACTCTTTTACCTCTTGATGAGTTCATGTATTTGGAGTTATTGAAGTAAAGGAAAATTGGAGAAGCTTGTGGAAATAATATTTGGTGATTCATAAATAATTATAACATGTTTTGTACACATGTTTAGTCATGATTATAATTTATAGTTGTAAGAGTTTGAAGAGGTTTGGAACTCTCTTAGCTCTTGTTAGTTTAGTTTTTATTATCAGTCATGAGTAGAATAATTTGTCTCCTTGTTTTCATGGAATAAATTACATTTTTAATAAGTTTTTGAGTTTTTAATTACTCCAACTTTCAAGCCTCATGCATAAAATCTGAGATCTTGTTGAGTTGTGAGAGGAGTGTAGAGAGAGTATCCAACTGGTGTTGAGTCTTGTTAACGGTGTCTATGTTCAATCAACAAGTCTGAAATATGTCCATGTAATCTTTGATTTGAAATAAGAAGATGATTTGAGCAATGAAGCTTGTTTATTAAAAATGGAATGCTAATGACAGATTGTAGCAACTCAAGCAAGGGCCACTTGAGGAGCTGTGACTCCATCATAGTTTAGATTTGCACTAGTTTATATTGTTATTCATTATGATTTACTTTTATTAGTGAGTTGGTTATGATAGGTTTTATTTTAGCATATTTGGTTTCATTAGTTTTAGAACAGTCTTCCTGCAGCCACTGCTATTGCAATTAACTAGTTTACCCGCAACCACTGTTGTGTAGTAAGTTTTATTTCTAGCATTGATATGTTTTTAATTCATATTATTGTTTTGAGTTTATTTGCTATAAAAAACTGATAGAATAACTTAGAAGGATTTCATATTGCATATATACTGTCGACCCATTTCAAGTTCACATCCCCGACTTGACAATTTAATGTAGCTTCTAATCCATGAAGGGTTGCTCAATGTGGATTAAAATACCTAAGTTGTGAATCAATATTCCAATCTCAATTGCAATTAAAAAGCTCTACACTAGAGTACTAAACCAGAATGACCACATAAACTAATGAAATAAATGCTAGCTAGAAGAATGAATCAATATCAAATTTTGATTGATCCAGAAGAGATGATGGCTTAATATTGACCTTTCATTGTTATTTCACTAGTGTAAAACAATATCATCATTGAGCCTAGTTATATGGCAAATGGAGGTGTTTTCACCAAGGTATAGAAAACCAAGGTGTTGATATTATTCTTTTGCATTGACAGACACATTGCAGATAACAAATATTTCCATCCATTCTAGGGTTTGTGTGCTAAAGGTTGAGGTATGTGCAACGATCATGAGCATATTGATCTATTCAACCATAGGTTTGATTAGGATATTTGCCAAAATGAATGTGACAACACAAACACCTAAAACACTGTTGCGCTAGAACTTCATTAAAACATATCATAAACAAAAAAACAAGATCATGAACCATCCCGACTACTCTAGTCACTTGTGGACATCCTTGAGTAGCATAGGAACATGATCTAACATAAATCAATAAATGATAAGACTCACTTGACCAAAACTATCAATGGCTATACTGATATTTTGTTATTGTTGATTATTTGTGTTATGATCATGATGTCTATTTTTAGAAACAAAATGCTCTATTTAAGATCAATCCATCTGTTTTTGAGTGTACCATCTTTTCTATAAGACAAGTGATAATTGTTGGGGATTGGTGTTTGTTTGATTAGTCATGTGATCATCTTGATTGTAGAATAGGTTGATAGGTTTGTCTGTTGTTGTATGATTTGTTAAGCTTGATGTTTTGCTTTTTTTTTTTGTGTTTGTGTTTGCTCAATTGCTTGTCATTTCAAGGAGATAGTTTATTATGAATTGTGATTAATGGATCATTTTTGTGTTTTGATTGTTTTTTATTTTTGCAGGTTTTCTAGATTTTTGATGTTTTTATCTTTTTTTTGAGTTTTATAATGTTTTTGGAACTTTCTTCAAGACATTTTATGAATGTTCTTGGATTTTTTCAACACATTTTATGAATGTTTTTGGATTTTTGTAGGACATTTTATGAATGTTTTTGGATTTTTGTAGGACATTTTATGAATGTTTTTGGATTTTTTCATGACATTTTTTGAATATTTTTGTATTTTTTTAAGGTTATTTAAAACGTGAAAAACTCTGTAATGGTATTGCCCCCAATAAAGTATAGGAAAACTTGGACAAACTTATTATGAACATTGAGAGGGAGGGGTGAATCCGTGTTTTGCAATTTTCAAACTTGTTAAGTTGATTCTTAAACCACCAGATGCATAAGAATGAAACTAAAGTGCAAAAACATAAAGTAATCAAGCACACAACCATAACACCAATATTTTTACGTGGAAACCCAGAAAGGGAAAAACCACGGTGGGATTTGAACCCACAATATTATTATACTATGGCCAAAAGTATGATAATATTACATAAGAGGAATGCACTTGCATTTAGGCACAATGCCTAGAGCTCACTACTCAAATACAAAAGGGCTACAACCCGGAGGAAGGCTCACTTATTTACAAGTGATTATAGTTGATTACAATAATTAATGAATTGGAGTATAGCATCTACACATGCCAAAAAGCAGTTCCAGTTAGGATCAGATTGACTTCTACAACTATTTTGTCTCTCTACTCTATTTTCTTGCATTGTCATACACCAAAGCACCTAAATCTTCAATCACATTCACTAACCTTCGTAAATTCACTCATAAAGACATCTCTCTTTTCTCATTCCTCAAAATGCTCAAATTAATTGGTCTTATATATCTGCACCAACAAAATGGATCATTTACCATGCCAGCTTCCAAAAACCGCATAACAATCAACATGAAACATGTATCCTTAAGTCTACTCAATCCATCCACAAATCCAAATGCGGACCTAAATAGAATGATAACAAGATTCATACAAGTCGGCCCAATCTCCTCGAATATGAAACCAATCACTAAAATCAACCCAACAATTATGCATTACACATTACACCAAAATAGAGTTGTTCTAACTAAATTACTAGATACCAAACTTTTAATCTTGCTCATGAATCAACACTGAAAATCAAGATCACAAAATAAGCTGCCTCGAACCTCGAATCATCTGCCTCTATCACCACAACCAAAATGACCCAATAAAATCAATATATGCACACTATACACATGTTCTACTGGTTACTTTGTTCCACCTTCCAGACTTATGCCTTATGAATAATATGACTTTCGGTAATCCCAATCTATATACACCGGATGTGATTTCTGAACTGGGTTGCCATCAATGACAACTCCTAAGCATCTCTCATGCATCAATCTTCACTGGGACAATGTCTCTTGCTAACAAGATGTGTGCAAGGTGAAGACACAAAACACCAACCAATTCCAAGCCATGAAAGGTGTTAAAAGTTTTATTATAAAAATGGATGGGATAGATTTTTATTATGAGGGGGTGAAATTTTGATTCAATTATAGAGACAATTTAGATAGAATGATGATAGATGGAAGAGCAAAGACATCTTACACATGGCACCTGTTTGCCAAGTTTTCACCATGGTACTTACTCAAAGTGCCTGTTTATCGGTTTCACTATAGGGCATATTATTTCTCTTTACTTTTTTGCTTTTTTTTTTTTTTTAGTTTTTAATTCTTTTGCATTTTTGAGAGGATTCTTCAAGAGTTATGTATAGAACTTCCGAAGGTGTGTGTTGTTAATAGCATCGGGTAATGGTTCACCTTTTGAAGCGACTAACTGATAAGCACTAGATCCATAGGCAATTGTGACAATGTATGGACCCAACCAATTAGGCTCAAGTTTTCCTGGCTTCTCCCAGTCTATTAAGTTCCTCTGATTTTCCTTTAGGACCTGTAGATACAAAATTGTCGTAGCTTAATTAAATTAATATTTTATTTATTTAAGTATTTTATCCTAAGCCTTCTATTAATTAAATAGTTTTTTATTTATTTAATTTATTCATTAATCCTCTTCTAGCCTTTCCCTATTTAAATAAATATTTTTATTTATTTAAATTATCCTTTCCCTAAATTAAATATATATTTTATTCATTTAATTGTTTGCACTTCTTCTATTAATTAAATAGATCTTTATCTATTTAATTAATTCATTAGCTTTTTCCCTCCATGACACATGTTGTTCATCTCTTAATTTGACTTTAACCACCCTCCCTTCATATTTTATTATTTCCTATACCTACCCTTTAATCCTATACAACCATTTATCCTTTCATCTCTTAATCCTATTCCTCCATTTCTAGGGTACTCTCTATATAAGAGGACTGCTTCATCCTTATCAACCCTAACTAATGAGCCTATCAACCTTCATGTAATCAATGGAGATAGGAAACAATGGAGATCAAACCCTACTAAGCATGTGAATGGTCTAATCTTGATCACGTAAAACCTAAGAGAAATCATATCAAGAAAGATCAGTGGAGATAGGAAACAATGTAGATCAAACCCTACTAAGCATGTGAATGATCTAATCTTTTATGTTTTTGATGTTTTACATGTTTTAGGTTCTTCATTGGTGTATGGTAGATTCTTAATTGTAGAACTAGGGTTTTTATGTGGTTGGATATTTGTTTCATTTTACAATAGTTTTGTCATTCCATTTTCACCAGAGAACCTGGTGAACCCATGGAAGAAGAAAAATTTAGAGAGCTATTTAGAGTTGGTCAAGCAACATCATCTATTTCTACATCTCAAGAAAAGAAAGATAGTGGCGAACCATAGATAAAGACTTTTTGGGATCCCAAACCCTCTACATCTTGAGACTCTAGGAAAAGACCATGAAAAGTGAGAACTCCCATTATTGAGTGTCCTTCTAGTGATGTCAATTTAGATTCGTTCATGATCAAAACAGATGAGGAGAGTACCAGTGATGACCCCAATGATTGCATTGAAATACCTGTAGATTCTTATGTCTTTACCCTCACACCTACTGACTTTGAACATACCGATGGCCTTCCCCTTGTTCACTTGTAACTCATTGACTGGGACCAACATGGGCCTCCACAAATTGACACATTCAAAAATGATGAGGCTTTCATTAATTACCTTGGTATAAGGGATGATCTCCCTCTTGAGGACCATAGGCAAGATACATCATTGAACTCATTAGTGTGGCATACTTTGGAGAGGGTTCCAAAACTTCCAATCACAAAAATATAAAAATCAAATCAAATAATGGGACTTTTAGTGAAAATCACTTTGTGGCACTTTCTGATCCCAAAAAAGTAAAAAGGAAGGACACACCTGATGATAAAAACCTCTTTGAGGTGCTCGAGAATGGAAGGTTTGACACTCTCCCTATGAAATCATATGAAGAAATGTCACCTATGTTGATCGAAGAAACCATGAAGACAAACATTAGGATAGAAGAAGTACCGCACAACATCTTTCTTGCACAATCCTTGACAAATATTGAGCGACCAAAGATCACAACATTCTTAAAAGATAGACAAATAAACTTCGCATGGTCATATGTAGATATGCCTAGACTTTATACAAATTTGGTTATGCATCAATTAACAGTTACTCCAGGCGCTAAACCTGTCAAACAAAAGTTGCATAAGATGCATCCACGTGTGACAATATTAGTGAAAGTTGAGATTCAAAAGTTATTGGATGTTGGCTTCATCAAACCAATCGATTATCCTGAGTGGATTTCCAATCTTGTACCTATCAACAAACCAAAAAGTAGTATCAAAATATGCACAAATTTTAGAGATATCAATAAGGCTTGTCCCAAAGATGACTTTCCTCTACCAAACATTGATTTGATTGTCGATCTCATAGCAGGCCACACAATATTATCACTTATGGATGTATTCTTTGGATACAAATAGATTAAAATATCACCTGAAGATCAACACAAGACAACATTTACATTTCCTTGGGGTACCTTTTGTTGGAAGCTCATGCCCTTTGGATTAACGAACATAGGTGCCACATATTAGAGAGCCATGACAATAATCTTTCACGATCTCATGCATGTTACTATGGAATACTATGTAGATGATCTTTTAGGCAAATTAATTACAAGGGAAGAACGCTTGGATATTCTATAAGTAGTCTTTGATCACTTGGAAAAATACAAGGTTAGATTAAATCCCAAAAAGTGTGTCTTTTGAGTGACCTCCGAGAAACTCCTAAGATACATTATCTCACAATGAGGTATTGAAGGAGTTCCAACAAAATTTAGAGATATTTTAGAGATGCCCACTCTTAAGAACATCAACCAACTCAGGTCATTGTAAGGAACACTTTAGTCAATTCACAGATTCATAGCGCAACTCGCAGATAAGTGTCATCTATTTCAGCATTTGCTTCACAAGAACATCAAGTTTAAGTAGGATGACAAATGTCAACATGCTTTTCAAATCCTCAAAGACAATCTCTTGAATTCACCAATGCTCATGCCACCAATTCAAGAAAAACCATTGTTACTCTACAT
Source organism: Cryptomeria japonica (assembly GCF_030272615.1). NCBI lineage: Eukaryota > Viridiplantae > Streptophyta > Pinopsida > Cupressales > Cupressaceae > Cryptomeria > Cryptomeria japonica. Next base: position 413,433,735 of record NC_081414.1, on the reverse strand, counting down.
ATCAACAACAATGACAACACTAGGGGCACTCTTGGCACAACAAGGCCATGAAGGAAAAGAACGAGTCATTTACTACATCAGTCTCACATCTATTGGATACGAGCTTAATTATACTCCAATTGAGATTGCGTGTCTTGTCGTGGTTTTTGCTTTGCAAAATCTGCATCATTACACGCTAACTCACAAAACAAAGCTCATAGAAAGGATTGATCCACTAAAATACCTACTCAACAAAGCAACTGTCACAGGTAGGTTGGCTAAGTGGGTTATGATGTTAGGTGAATTAGACATTGAATATGTGTACACAAAATTTATGAAAGGACAAGTCATTGGAGACCAGCTTGTTGATGCACCAATGATTGATAATTCTCCTCTTATATCATAATTTTCAGATGAATCCATCTTCATAGTGACAAAATCTAGACTATGGCAATTATACTTTGATGGTTCATATACTCAACATGGAGCAATAGTAGGCATACTCTTTGTCACACTTCAAGGGGATTCAATTCCTAAAACATATCGGCTATTCTTCCCTTGTACAAATAATATTGCAGAATATGGGGTATTGACAACAGGACTACAAATTGCAGTTTAGTGGAAGATCCAAGAACCTCATATTTTTGGGGAATTTCAACTTGTGATCCATCAAACAAATGATGATTATCAAACAAGAGATGAAAAACTAATGCCTTACAAAATAATGGTGGATGACTTCAAGAAGTACTTCACGGAGATAGTCTTTGAGAAAATTTTGAGAGAGAACAAATGAGCTGCAAATGTTATGGCTAACATTTCTTCCTTGATCAACATGCCACAAAATGAAACCCATTGTGAGTTCTTGGTGGATAATATTTTGGTCCCTTCATATGAGATCTCTCCTTCAAAAGTATGATGCGTTGTTGGTCTCGATTCCCCTTGGTACGATGACATTTCCACCTACCTTCATGATAACAACCTTCCACCTAACCTTTCTAATAACCAACATCATACCTTCATTCACAAATCCTCTCATTGCATCATCATATCTGACACACTTTATCGATAGGGCCTCGATGGTAATCTTCTTAGATGCTTAGAGAGTGACGAAGCTCAAATCGCATTGCATGAAATCCATGAAGGTATATGTGGGGCTCAGTCTAGTGGTCCAACCTTAGCTAAGAAACTTATGATAACTAGTTATTATTGGCCTACAATGGAGAAGGACTCATACCAATTTTTCAAGAAATGCAATGCTTAGTGTTAGATTCATCGAGACGTAATTCATGTACCAGCACAGGAACTTAAATCGATCGCGCTACTCCATGGCCCTTTTGTTAGTGGGAACTCAATCTTATGGGCAAAATTCACCCTCCATCTTCCAACAATCATAAATTCACTATCACAACCACTAAATATTTCACAATGTGGATTGAGTTCGTCCCTCTCACCCAAGTCACCGGTAAGAAGATCACAACTTTTATCCTCAATTATATCATTTGCTGATACGATGTTCCCCTTTCCACCGTGACACACAATGGGCATCACTTCAAAATTTAGTATGTTCATGAGATTTGTGATCAATTCCATATTCACCACTATTTTTTCACTCCATACTACCCCCAAGTTAACGGTCAAGCTGAGGTGTCTAACAAAACTATCCTCAAAATTGTTAAAAAGATAGTCGATGATGCTAGTCGCAACTAGCATATGCAACCTAATCCCGCACTATGGGCCTATCACACAAGTGTTTGCACACCTACTGGAGCTACTCCCTATTCACTTGTCTATGGTGTTGAAGCCATCTTGCCTATTGAGGTTGAGTTAACATCTTTATGGGTCTCCTTACATGATCTTATCAATGATGAAGACTACAAGGTCTTCCACTTGCAAGATTTGGAATTATTAGTTGGGCATTTACAAACTGCATTCAATCATCTCAAAGTATATCAGCAACGTATGAGTCACAATTACAATCACTAGGTAAAACCTCACACATTTGAGGTGGGTGACTGGTCTTAAGAGAAAACCCTAAAAATGAACAGGACAAAGAGAAAAATGGTAAGTTTGAACCAGATTAGCTTGGGTCGTATGTCTTCACAACAGTCTATGGATCAGGTGCATATCAGTTATCAACACCTGAAGGAGAACCATTGGATGATCCTATCAACAACATGCACCTTCACGGGTTTTATTTATACATAGATTTTCACAGTATCCTAATAAAAAATACAAAAAAATAAAAAATATCAAAAATACAAAAAACATCAAAAATACAAAAAAATATATTAAAAAAAAAATCGCCACTTTAGTGAAAACTTGGCAAACAAGCACCTTGTGACAAAAAAATTGAAAAAAGAAAAAAAAAGTAAAGAGAAATAAATTCGTCCAATGGTGAAAACCACTTTGATGGCACCTTGGGCAAGTACCATGGTGAAAACTGGGTTACCGACGCCATGTTTAGAGATTTTTTCTCCTCCCTCCTTCAGTATTCAATTTTGCCCTTTCATTTTTCACACACCATAGGCTATCATTCCATAATTAACTTGTCCATCCCGATCACAACTTGTTATTGATCTACCTAAGATTGGTTATCCATCCATAATAAACCCTTTCATTCACCCATAATAAATTAGGTCCTATCTATAACTAGGAGTAGATTCTAAACCTAGCAATGGAAGTGGAACCTTAACCTTGCATGTTTTGAGGAGCATCGTCTTTTCATTCCTTCATTCTTTTCGTGCATAATCCGCAATAAAAAATCACTTGCATCACCAATCCGCAATAAAGTTTTTGCTCTTTTCCACAATAAAGTCTCAGTTTTATGGAGTAAGTCAGTTTCAAATGAGACACAAGCAACAATGAGCTTTCGACAAATCAATCTTTTGGCAGACTTTGACCACAACATGGTTTTTCAGTATTATTTGTCCTATATTAGGATGACAACATTGTGACCAGATCAAACATTTTAACATATGTGGCAAGGTACACTTATAACTTAAGGATTTCAGTTTATGTTGGTGTCAAGTCTTTGATTCTCTTTTGATTTTATCTTTTGTGGTGACATGTCTTTTAGCTTTTCCAAGATGTCTCTAACTAGACATTTTATCTCTAGGATGTCTTTGACTAGAAAGGAAAGGATGGGGTGTGTTCACCCATTTTTTTTTTGTGGATTGTCTCTTAGTAATACCATGGCTTGTCTAAGGATATGAGGATATTATGGGTCTAGTGTGAACTGGGGCATTCCTTGTTTGCGACTGTTTGATCTCCATGCAAATGATACAATGATTATCTAGGTCGAACCTATATCTGGATGCTCACAATACATTTTTTATAATAAAGCTCAATTATGATAATAGCACAAGATGCTCATTCACCTCCATATCTTCTACCTTCCATCCCCCTTTCCCGTGTGTCCACCATCATTCTTCCTTGCGCCTGTGTAGTGTAGAATCATATGACCAAGTATAATGACACACCAAATATATTTGCATTTCATATAGTGTCCATCTACATCATCACATGTTAGTATGCACCATACATATCATATACATAGAAATTATATTTGCATCCATCTTGCATATTTATACATTAGTTTGCATATAATCATATCATAAGCATGCATATCATAACATCACATCTTGCACACACCACTTGTTAGCACATCATGTACACATCATTATCATATTGCATCCATCATATCTCATCATAGTATAGAATAATTGAACCATCATAAATAGGAACATTTCATTATTATGCATCACATAAGCATATAGAATCATAAAATGAATGTTAGTACATGACATCACATCATAGATCATATCAAAACATCAAATAGAATAATTGCATGGTAGAACACTATCATACATAGCATAAGAATATAGAAAATCAAATGCATCATCATCATAGAAATCATAAAGCATATAGAATCATATATCATAAATGCATCACATAAGAACATAAGCATAAATCATTGCCAAAATAGATCATCTCACATATATATCAAAAAATAATGTGTCATGATACAATGATGTCCAAAACTCATATGACTATAAAATCACTCGAACGTGTCCACATCATCATACAAAAATGATACAAAAATGGACCCAAGAGAGCTATGATGAACTCCCTCCCTTAGCTTCGGTAGGCCTTGATGGAATTTGAGCTCCCTAAGGCCCAACCCCTAGATCATCTCATCGCCCCTCTCTTACTAACCCTGGTGGTGGTGGTGGCCCCATCACTCCACCATTGGAAGCCCTTTGTTTGTCCCTCCCTAAGGTAGTGGTTTGAGAAGCATGTTTGTAGTTACCCACCCCGAGGTCTGGAGGAACTGTGACCTCATACAAATTCCTCCAACAACTAATCTCTCCCCTAGCCCTAAGATAGTCTACATAGCCTAATCCAAAATCACCCTATTGTGTAGCCCTGGCTATTTGAATGGCCTCCTTTAGCTATAGTGTACCTCTTAATGGCTCCATCCCACTCATCCCTAGCCTCCTGTAACTGTCCCCTCAGTTGAGCCACCTCTCTCTCCAGGTCCTCAATATTTTTAGCCTGTCCCTGTGTTAACTCCCTGAGAGAAGCCAACTCATTTTCCTCCTCACCTCCTCCACTTGCAACCTCTGCCCTCTCCTCATCCTCCCTCTCTTCTCGTAGGGAATCCTAGATCTATCTTAGCACCTATATGGAACCTTGTGGTGGGAAAGGTCATTGATGTCACAATTTGCACCATTTAAATTCTTTTCATTATCGACTTGGGGTGTATCTGAAAGCTGCCTATGATAAGGAGGACCTCAATTGGGGGTTTTGCATCGAAAAACGGTGACTTGGGTTGGATCATGCTCCGTTAGGAGCTGTCAAGATCTATTTGGAACTATTCCTTCGACTGTGGTTTAGAACTTAAAAAGAAGACACTTTTCTAATTTAAGCTACGATAATCAACTATCCTACAAAGAATTCAAATCTGATTCTTAGAATCCAAACCGAACAAAGTTTAAGATATAAATCATGGAATTATCTAATGACAACTTAAATCTATCACTAAGTGTTTAAAATGAACCTATTTTACACTTGGTGAAAGTGAATTCTATATTACATTTGTAGGAAATAAATCTAAATTATATTTGCAGAAATGAAATCTATTTAAACAAACAAGAAAGCAGTTATATACCATGAGAACCCAACAATGTTTTTGTTCTTTTCTTAGTCCCAAATTCTTCATCTTACTGAAATGATAAACTGAAGTTATTTACTGTAAGGAAACTAAATGACAACATAAAACTAAAACTTAACATGCATTTATCCAAGCAATATCTGAATGGAAATTAAATAACTACAACTCTTGAAGTTTAACACTTAATCTAGTCAAACATGCATTAATAAAGAATCTAAACAATGTGAGATAAATTTCAATGCACAAAATTAAACATGAAAAAGAAATAGCACAAGGATCACCTCCTTTTGGTTGAGTGGGCCCTGCTCTTCCTCTGGTGGAATCATAAGTACAAGAATTCTTAGTTCAACTTCTGATTTTCATTGAAATGTACTTCCAATAGAAAGTAAAAACAGACTTGCTGATTACAAAATATGGAGCTCTACTGCTGGCTATCTTATTGACTAATTTTTCCTATTACATTCTATAGAACTCAACTGTATATTTATAGATATCCATTTTTATTCAAATTCAAAATATTGCTACAAGCTTAAAATAGAGTAACGACTACAAGTGAACTGGAGAAAACTCAAAATCAAACTAATAAACTTCAAAAGGAAGTTAAAGTTCTAAGACAGTCGATGAAATAAACACAAGGAAGATCAAGAGGATCTTCAATCTGGAATACTTCAGGATCCATCATCATTCGGGTGGCCACTGAATTGGAGTTGATTGTCTAAGTTTGCTTGTTCTCATTAAAATATATTCAAAAATACATTTATGAAGATTAAACAGAACAAAGAAACAATTTTATGGCTATAATGACATTCATACTTGCAAATTAATCAAAATGTAAAACATTTAAACATAAGGCATTATTCCTAATATTACTTCTAATAAGTAGAATATAGTAGCAAAAATGAATAAATATGCAAGTTATAAGGATGTCACCAGGCATATTGTTCATAGATAATTAAAAGTTTTAAACCATAAAGTATGATTAATAGTGCAAAGATGAGCCCCTCATCATTTCTCCCCTTCCTAAATCCAACTATGTCCTCATGGTTGATCTGGTAAGTCCCTGTTTTGCCTCTCATTCTACAAGGTCAAATTTAACTTATTGAAATTATATTCTTGATATTTCCTAGGAGGCATATAACCTTTCCATCGTTCAACCTCATCTGTCTAGTCCCTTAAGGCTGCCCCTACAAAGTTGGCTGGTGCATCAAGTTGTGGTACTGGCATAAGAATTAAGGGTGGCCTGAATCTCATTCCAACCCATTCTATTTCTTGTTCTTTCATTATTCTTATAACAAACGTTACTCCATTCAGACTCCATGTGATGTTTGTGGGAGAAATAGGTTCTCTTCTCCTCAATGTAAGTGGAATAGTGTTATACCTGGTTCTTGCTACTTGCAATAGTTTATAAGGGAGCTGATTTTGAACATCCCTAAATGCCTTGATACTATCCCGCAGGTTTCTGGAATATGTTGGTTGCACTTGCTGTAGTTGTGAAATTGAAACAAATTTAGATCGAAAAGCTGAGGAATTAGGCATTTCATCCCTAATAGGAAGGCCTAGCCTAGTATGTGCTTCTCTGTACTGATTCAACTAGTTTTCCTAGTCTACTTGATTTTACAGTGGGGACACAAAAGCTCTGACTTGGACATCACCAACATAGATATTCAGGAAGGATTGATAATAATGGCCCACCAAAAATCCATGCAAAAAAAATTCACACATTTGATTCTGGTATATGGGATGACTTTTGTAAAATTCTTCAAGGAATTCATAATCATCGGCATAGTCTATTTTTCTATCCAAAACCAACTGATTTATTTTCCATTTAAGGAATTTTTCACGAAGAAACAAAGAGTAAAAACCAAAAGGTTTTCTCATGGATAATAGAGGAGATGAAAGTTCTACAATCTGCTCTATCCGTTGAACTGCTTTACCTTTATGTTCTTTTTCTTCTTCCAGTTGTTTTGTTAGTTCATAATTTTCTTGCTTCAATTTATCAATAACCAAGGAAAGTTTCCATGGAAGGGAAAAGGAAGTTAATGTCCCTTGGGTGGATGTTGATGGTTTTTGATTCCTAATTTGTAGTTCTTTTATTGCCAATTCTTCCTTCAATTTTTTGATTTCCTCATTGTTATGTAACAATTGTGTAGTTGTTTGGTTCAAAGCTTCCTCAGTCTATTCCATAACCTTTTTCCCATTTTCTTCTTTCCCTTGAGAAAATTTTTGTGTTGTTTCATTGCTCAAAACAACTTTTCTAATTTCTTCTTCTTTCTGTCTCAAAATTTCTTCCATAAAACTTATTTTCTTTTGTGCATCAAAGAGTTCTATTTCTAGATGAGACATCATCATGGATTTTACCAATTCAATATCCTCTTCCTCCCTTCCTTTATCTACAATTTGTGCAATTTATTCCTCTACCAGAATTTATTTTCCTTCTCTTCTGACAAATTGTGAAGGGGACAGAGGCATTTGAGGTTCAAAATTATGAGGAGGAGAGGAGTAAATTTGACAGCAACCTCTAATTCTTTGGGATCTTCTAATTTTTTTGTATCTGCTCCAGATGGTGTAGAAGAATGAGGAAACTATTGTGCTTATTCATCATCGAAAGAGTCATCATCAAGAGATTGTTTGAGGAGGGAATTGTTTAGGATTTTTGTCAATTTCTAGCTCTTTTAATGGAAAATTGTCAACACTTGGTTGAACAAGTTCGGTAAAGATAATAGGGTTTGTATCAATAACATTATCGTGGACAGGAGGGTTTGATAGAGAAGGGTCATTTTGTATAGCAACAAGACTCTATTCTTCTTCTGGGTTTGCGAAAGAGGGGTCGTCAGGAGCCCTAGGGGTGTCAGAAGGAGGACTATGTTCACCATCTTTTGTTGGATGAGAAGCCTTCTGGGTAGAGCTACAGGTTGTTGGCATTATAATAGACAAGGAGAGATTGTTGGCATTTCAATAAGGATATTGAGAAGGTTGTTGATGATTATGGATATAACTGATTAAGGATGTTTACTGTCTTAATATTCTTATTTTGTCATTGATGTCAAGAAATTGATTTTCTAATTCAGTATGATGTTGCCATATCTTGAGAAGTATGATTTGATGAGTATAAAGATGTCGGTAAAAGACATAGAAAGAATATGATGAATAAGGAGAGGAATGAGTTATTCAATGGGCAACTACTACCAAGTTAGACAATGATGAGATCATGATGTTTAGATTGTTTTGATATCATACATATGTTACTGATTGTAAGGTTAATAATATACTATGTTATTGAACAAAGAACCTAGTCGGTAAACCCTAAGGAACCTAGTTGGTAAACCTTAAGGTTATCGCTATCGGTTAATGAAGGCAGAATGTCTACCGAGTAAAGTTTAGTATTTACCGAGTTGCAACTGAGTAATAACAGAACACGTTTAATGAATAAAAGCATTATTTAATAAAGGAAGCTAATGAGCTGGCTATGATTAAATGATTGGTATGCCATGAATGAAGTTTGTTAAAGAATCTATGGCAAAGGAAAATCGACAGGAAGATCTACAACTCAGATTGAACAACAATACCCTAGCACAAGTTCCAAGAAATGTATGCAAGTTTCAAGGCAGGGTAAAACATTTTCAGATCGAATGATACATTGAACCTGGTCAAAGTTTGAAGATCTGATGGCTATGATTGATCATGGGAAATGCGATCAAGGAGATTAAGCGGTTGGCGAATTGTTTATAAATAAGGAACTGTTGATAAACAATGCATGCGGGCAAGTGTATGCACAGGGATGCTACATAGTGATTACCGAGCACTGAAGCTTGAAAACCTGTTTGAATAACAGAGTATAGAGCCAAGCAGATGGACAAGATTAGTCCTATTGTATTGAGCAAATAAGAATCCACTTTAGCATTTTAGATGTGAAGTTGCAGATAGATTTTTATTACTGTTATTTTGTAAAGTGACATAAAATATCTTAACCAAGTGGACTTAACAGTCTTATTTGTAAAACCCTCTAGCAAGGTGACATTCTGATTGAGTGTTTGAAATCCTTTAACAAGGTCACTTCTAACAAGGTGAAGATCCTAACAGATATGAGGGAAATCCCTTAACCGGGTCACATCTAGCAATGTGTTTGTAATCTTTAACATGATTTTCTTTTAACCGAGCATACTCTAGAAGAGTATATTTCTTAGTGGGTCCGAAATCCCACAGTGGTTTTTCCCTATTTGGGTTTCCACGTTAAATCTGGTGTTATGAGTGTTATGATGTTTATATGCTTTTGAGTTTGCATGTTTAGCAGTTTTGGTTATATTACTGAAGTATATGTTACCGAGGTTGAATCTGTTGTTGTTATGGAAGATTAAGTTTGTATGATTCACCCCCCCCTCTCATCTTGTTAGCTTGGCATCTATACTTAACATTAAGTATCAGAACTATCAGTTGGTATCAGAGCTTTGGAATCCAAAAAAAAAGTTTAAAGGTACTTGAGGCAAAGATCCAAAGATGTATAAGAGGGATGCACCAAAGCTGAATAAGTCAATTTTCTCTACATGGTAGAAAAGGATGAAGTTGCACCTATAAGGAGTTGGAGAATATGTTGTATATTATCTGGAGAATGATTTCATCACACCAAGCACTTATCCATTAATAATGGAAGAGATAAAGGCAAAGCAAGAACATATTCAAGCAATGATTGAAATAACATATGCATTGACCGATTCAGAGTTTAATGATCTAGAAGGCTACAATGATGCAAAGGCAATGTGGGAAAAGCTCATATCTATGTATGGAGGTGATGAACATGTTAAAAGAGAAAAAGTGGATAGTCTAAGAGGACAACTTGAATCTATGAGAATGAATAAAGGTGAGAACATAACCCAGTACAGTACAAGACTAAAGGAGATTGTGAATCAAATCAAAGGAGTAGGTGGAACTATTGAAGAAAAGGATATAACAAGTAAGTTGTTAAGAACCCTTCTACTGGCTTATGCAATCTGAGTCTCTGCAATCAATGAATTGAGGTTTGTACCCAATATGCCAGTTTCCTTAGATGCTACTATTGGTAAGCTACATGCATTTGAGTTAAGTAACTTTGATAACAGTGGGTCATTGGCAAATAAAGTTGAATCTGCATTTAGTTATTTTCATATTGGTGAATCTGATGATTACAATGATAGAATGAGTAAGTACACTAAAGGGGATCATAGTGGAGCAAGTGAAAGATTTCAAAAGAACATGGAGGAAGTACACAAACTGTATGAGGAAATCAGAAAGAAAGAAGAGTTTGAAGCACTTTTAGCCAGAAGGTTACCGAGAGGAAAAGGTAAGTATAAAGGAAAACTACCTTTGAAATGTTTCAATTGTGATATGATAGGACATATGGCTTCTAACTGTCCTGACAAAGATTCTACTGAAAAGAGAGATTACCGAGATGATAGATAGAAAGATAATCATTACAGAGGACACTGAGACTTTAGAAGAAGAGATAAAAAGTCATGCTTAATAGCCGATGAGGAATCCAATGATGATAAATCAGATGAAACAGATATAGAGGAAGTAGTTTATGTGGCTATCAAAGATGGATCAGATGAAGAAAGGTATGAAGAAAAAGCCCTAATATCTCACATAAATACTAATGATTCTTGGATCATAGATAGTGGATGCTCACATCACATGATAGGTGATAAACACAAGTTTGTTATGTTAGAAGACTATGATGGAGGCTATGTAAGATTTGGTAATGATGCACCATGTCCGGTAAAAGGTAAAGGATCCATAACACTTCTTGACAATGCAAGAGTCAATGATGTTTATTGGGTTGAAGGTTTGAAATACAATTTGTCGAGTGTAGCACAACTAAACAATACAGGATACCGAATAGAATTTCAGAAAGGAATTGTCAAAGTTCATGACAAGCATGGAAAGTTAGCTGCTACCGGGACACAAACAAAAGGTAACACATTTCACCTTGACTCAACTCAAAATAAATGTCTATATGCAAAGAGAGATGATACCTGGTTATGGCATAAAAGGTTTTGTCATGTAAATTTTGATAATCTGATCAAAATAAGCAAGAAGCACCAAGTAAGAGGTCTACCGAGTCTTGAAAAACCTGAGAATGCTATGTGCCAAGGATGCCAGATGGGTAAAATGACAAGATCAAGCTTTACAAGTAAGCCCTGCACTTCTAAGGGAATTTTAGATCTTGTACACACTGATCTTTGTGGTCCTATGAAAGTTCAAAGTTATTATGTTGATAAATATTTCATATTATTTGTGGATGATTATTCAAGGATGATGTCAGTTATGTTTTTAAAAGAAAAATCAGAAGCTTTTCAAATATTTAAATGGTACAAGGCAAGAGTTGAAAATGAAATAGGAAGACAACTGAAATATCTTAGATCAGATAGAGGAGGAGAGTTCACATCTGATGAGTTCAACTTATTCTGCAATGATCATAGTATAAAAAGACAAGTCTCTGCACCGAGAACTCCACAACAAAATGGAATTGCTGAGAGAAGAAATAGATCTATTGTGGATTGTGCCAGAACCTTGATGATTGAAAAGAAAGTGCCACAAACATTTTGGAGAGAAGCAATAAGCACATCAGTTTACACCCTAAACCGAGTACAACTGAAGAAAGACACTTTGAAGACACCATATGAAATCTGGTATGACAGGAAACCTAATGTAAGTTATTTTAAAATCTTTGGAAGTAGATGCTATGTACACAAAGATGATAGAAATGGCAAGTTTGATCAGAAAAGTGAAGAAGGAACATTTCTTGGTTATTCTTCTAGAAGTAAAGCATTTAAATGTCTGATGAAATCATCTAACAAAATAGTAGAAAGTGCAAATGTGAAAATTGATGAATTTGCAGAAAGAAATGATGAAGGAAATTCCAAAGAACCAAAAGATTATGATGAATTTGTCTATGTTCAACCGACAAGTCCTACCGAGAAAACTGCAGAAGGAAATAAAGAAAATATTCAGTTACTGAGTGATGAAGAAGATCATACAGAGCCTACCGAGCCTATATTAGCCAAGTATGTCAGAAGACATCATGCAACAAGTCAGATTATAGGAGATAAGGATGATCCAGTGATGACAAGGAACAAACTGAGACAAAACACATGTCTGATATCTGAATTTGAACCGAGAATAGTTAAAGAGGCATTTAATAGTGAAGATTGGATAAATGCTATGACAGAAGAGATTGATCAAATTAAGAAGAATGACACATGGACACTGATCCCAAGACCGAAGGACAAAAATGTAATTCTTACAAAGTTGATTTTTAGAAACAAGCTGAATGAAAAAGGTGAGGTCATTCAAAATAAATCAAGACTAGTTTGCAAAGGTTATGCCCAAGAAGAAGGAATATGCTGTTTACAAGAATTTCAAGGTATATCAAATGGATGTCAAATCTGCATTTTTGAATGGTATATTAGAAGAAGTTTTTATTGAACAACCTGAAGGATTTGTTGAAGACAAGAATAAAGATCAGGTATGTAAATTGAACAAAGCTTTATATGGTTTGAAACAAGCACCTAGAGAATGGTATGAAAGATTGCACTCTTATCTAATCAAGATTGGTTTTATAAGAACAAGTGAAAACAACAATATGTACATGAAGAATGATGAAAATATAATACTGATCTCAGCCATATTTGTTGATGATATTATCTTTTGTGGAAATGACTCTCTATGTAAGAACTTTGGAAATGAAATGAGCAAAGAATTTGAGATGTCATTAATCAGTGAGATAAAGTATTTTATAGGTTTATAGATACTGTAAATGAAAGATGAGATTTTCATTACTCAATCCAAGTACATAAAGGAAATCTTGAAGAAATTTGGAATGGAGGATTCAAAACCAGTAAGTACTCCTATGACTACCAACTGTAAACTATCAAAGAATGATGAATCTGCATCTATTGATGAGACACTCTACCGATCCATGATTGGAAAACTACAATATGTTGTTCACAATAGGCCAGATATAGCACATGCAGTAGGTATAGTTGCAAGATTCTCTGCAGATCCTAAGGAAACACACATGACAACAATCAAGAGAATTTTCAGATACTTGAAAGGCACTAAGGATTATGGCTTAGTATATCAGAAAAGAAATGATTTTGATTTAAAAGTTTATACTGATGCTAATTGGGTAGGCAACATTGATGACAGGAAAAGCACAAGTGGAGGAGCTTTCTTTTAGGAGAAAGACTAGTGAGTTGGCTTAGCAAGAAACAAGGATGTGTTTCACAGTCAATAGCAGAAGCTGAATACGTTGCTGCATCATTGAATTGTACCAACATTGCATGGATCAAACAACTATTGGAAGGTATAAATGAGAAAGTTACGGAGCCAGTAACTATATTATGTGACAATACTAGTGCCATTAACATTTCAAAGAATCTTTTTATGCACTCTAAGACAAAGCACATCTCTATCAAATATCATTATCTTAGAGAAGAAGCTCAAGAGAAGAAAGTGGTGTTGGAGTATGTTAGCACAAAGGAACAAATAGCGGATATCTTCACCAAGCCACTGCCAAGGGACACTTTTGAGTATCTCAGAAGTAAGTTAGGGGTCCTACCCCTATCTTCTACTCACTGACTGAGTTCGGTGAAAGCATCAATTCGATGACTCTACATAATATCTTTTAGGAGTTGATGTTGATTTACACACTTTAGGATGTTTTCTAAAGGTGTGCAGGAAACAATACAGGGAACAGGAATTGAAGACATAAATGCTCTGACTGAGACTAAGTTGACACATAACAACAGGAAATCACTTCATACAGGAAGAAATTATGTTTTAGTTCTTTACTTTTTGGCATTGTTGTCAAAGGGGGAGAAGACTGTAGAAAAGAGGATAAGACTAATGTATTGGGGAGAAGACTGATGACAGGGGGAGAGCATTTTAGAACAACAATCCAAATCAATTAGGTTAAATCAATTGGTTTTGCCATCAATGCCAAAGGGGGAGATTGTTGGCATTATAACAGACAAGGAGAGATTGTTGGCATTTCAATAAGGATATTGAGAAGGTTGTTGATGATTATGGATATAACTGATTAAGGATGTTTATTGTCGTAATATTCTTATTTTGTCATTGACGTCAAGAAATTGATTTTCTAATTCAGTATGATGTTGCCATATCTTGAGAAGTATGATTTGATGAGTATAAAGATGCTGGTAAAAGATACAGAAAGAAGTTATTCAATGGGCAACTACTACTGAGTTAGACAATGATGATATCATGATGTTTAGATTGTTTTGATATCATACATATGTTATTGATTATAAGGTTAATACTATACTATGTTACCGAGCAAAGAACCTAGTCAGTAAACCCTAAGAAACCTAGTCGGTAAACCCTAAGAAACCTAGTCGGTAAACCCTAAGGAACCTAGTCGGTAAACCCTAAGGTTATCGCTATCGGTTAATGAAGGCAGAATGTCTACCGAGTAAATTTTAGTATTTACCGAGTTGCAACCGAGTAATAACAGAAGGAATTGAATGAATAAAAGCATTATTTAATAAAGGAAGCTGATGAGCTAGCTATGATTAAATGATTGGTATGCCATGAATGAAGTTTGTTAAAGAATCTATGGCAAAGGAAAATCGACAGGAAGATCTACAACTCAGATTGAACTGCAATACCCTAGCACAAGTTCCAATAAATGTATGCAAGTTCCAAGGCAGGGTAAAATGTTTTCAGATCGAAGGATACATTGAACCTGGTCAAAGTTTGAAGATCTGATGGCTATGATTGATCATGGGAAATGCGATCAAGGAGATTAAGCGGTTGGCAAATTGTTTATAAATAAGGAACTGTTGATAAACAATGCATGTGGGCAAGTGTATGCACAGGGATGCTACATAGTGATTATCCAGCACTGAAGCTTGAAGACCTGTTTGAATAACAGAGTATAGAGCCCAGGAGATGGACACGATTAGTCCTATTGTATTGAGCAAATAAGAATCTGCTTTAGCATTTTAGATGTGAAGTTGCAGATAGATTTTTATTACTGTTATTTTGTAAAGTGACAGAAAATATCTTAACCGAGTGGACTTAACAGTCTTATTTGTAAAACCCTCTAGCAAGGTGACATTCTAATTGAGTGTTTGAAATCCTTTAACAAGGTCACTTCTAACAAGGTGAAGATCCTAACAAATCTAAGGGAAATCCCTTAACCGGGTCACATCTAGCAATGTGTTTGTAATCTTTAACAAGATTTGCTTTTAACCGAGCATACTCTAGAAGAGTATATTTCTTAGTGGGTCCGAAATCCCACAGTGGTTTTTCCCTATTTGGGTTTCCACGTTAAATCTGGTGTTATGAGTGTTATGATGTTTATATGCTTTTGAGTTTGCATGTTTAGCAGTTTTGGTTATATTACTGAAGTATATGTTACCGAGGTTGAATCTGTTGTTTTTATGGAAGATTAAGTTTGTATGATTCACCCCCCCCTCTCATCTTATTAGCTTGGCATCTGTACTTAACATTAAGTATCAGAACTATCACGGGTAACTCTAGCTACTTTAGGCTCTTCACTTTGAAATATTTCCTTTCTATGTGATGGGCCCTCTTCCATAATTTCAACATTCCTAGATGCCCTTTTTTCCCCTTTCTTGAAGGGTTCCCCTTTTTCTATCTTTATACTTTTTAACATTGACCCTTTCTTGGCTCTATTAACAGGTGAGGACAAAAATTCAAGCCATTTTTCTTTTCTTGCTTCCTTCTTTAGAAAGTGATATTTAACAATAATATGAATTAAACCAGGGTATTTGATATGTCCATCTTTCCCTTTTACCTTAGCTACCATAGCAGAAATTTGCGAAAATAGAAAAGACAAAAGATTTAATCGAGCTTCAGATCTAGTATTTGCATACCTCGGGTGAATCAACAGTCGCATGCATGGGCCCAACACTATACCATATTACCCTTCAGAAGTGAAAAACTGCATGAGCCAGAGGACTGTAGTTTTTCATGGTTTGTCCAGACTGCTTCTATTTATACCTTTTGTACTGCCCTTGTGCACTTGTAAAATAGGCTTTTTGTCATTCGCTTGATGGAAGGAATTAATCATCTCATCAAAATTGATATGGCCTTTGTTTATTAGCTCTCCTTTTGTAGGAATTCCTAGAATTTCACTTATAACCTAGAGAGCGACTTCAATTATTTCACCCCCTACTCTGGTAACATTGACATGAAAATTCTTCACAAATTATTCCACAATTTTAGGCCCATACCGCTCATACATTTGAATGAATCTTAGCCATCGCACTTCTTGTAACAATCTTTTTTTTTTTCTGGGTCAAGGCTAAAATTCTCAGGTTTCACAATTCTCTTATTTCCCATTTTCTCAGAACTCTGCACTTTTCAACTCTGTCACTGAACTTAGCTCTCAAAATAAGAAATGAACTGAAATAATTCATAATATTGACTATAAATTACTCCATAATGATCATTAATTACATACACACATGTTTCCCAGATTTCATAATAAACTAGACAATCCGCACACCATCATCTTCTTCTTTGGTTTCAAATTTGTTGAGTTGGTGGTGCTTGAGTATGTGTGATTATCACTATAATCATTACCTTTTAGATTTTAAAATGACAGTTGTCATCGATTCAATCTATCTTAAATCATTTCATCTTTCAAATCTTTACTTTTAATCATTCTCTTATTAATAAGTTGGCAAAAACTTAATACAAGCAAAAATTATCATTTCTACCTTAGACCTACAAAATTAGAAAATAATACTTCGTAAATAATACTTAGAATAAATGTATACCTTTTAATTATCCAATGCATATTGGTCAAGAGTCATCATGCAAAATTGATCATCGTGCTACTAAAATGAAGTAGCATGTTGATCAGGAGCTATCAGGAGTGTGAATATCAACACATCAAGATGATAGGTTAATGAGTGATTATTCATAGCTTCTTCTGCATGTACCAATAAAACATTAAACAAAAGAATCTTTTTCATCAGGAACTTTTTAGGAGCTAGAGTGGTACTAATTTAGAAAATACTTATTCTTTGTCTTTGAAAGCCATCAGGAGTTGTGAGGAGGCATTAGGAAAAAAAAAAGCCATTTCTAGTTTTCAACTTTTCCCTTAGGTATGAATCGCCATTTCTGGTTTTCAATTCACCCCTGAGGTAGACCGCCATTTCTGGTTTTCAATCTTCCTCGATTTTTTTTTTGAGGATATAAACTAACTTTTTAGGTTTTCAATTTATCTTCTTTTATTCTGTCTTTTGTTGGAATTATGCATAATTGGATTCCACCATAGAAGTGATATCTTCCATGATGAAATGTTCAATTTTTTATTGGAACTCTTCATAGAATTCCTCCTTTGATGTTGTTTTGTGATATAACTTGAAACAGTGACCATTAACTAACATCATCCTCTTTTCTCCATCAATAGGTACTAACTAGACTGCACCATTATCGTAAACTTGATTGATCACTCTCATAAGGTCCCAACTATCTTGTATAAAATTTTCCTTTAAATTATTAGAACCTAGAATCAAATAACAGTGGCCAGTCTCCCTTTTTAAATTGTCTAGAGACAATATGTTTGTCATGCCATAGTTTCCTCTGATTCTGAATTAACTCTATATGTTGGAGGGCTTCTATTCTCATCTCATCTAATCTATTCAATTACAAAATTCTAGTCTTCTCTATTTCTGAAAGATCAATCCCAACTTCCCATATTGTTCTCAATGTTTTCAATTCAAACTCAATTAGCATAATAAGTATTTTTCTATAAACCAATTCATATGGAGAAAATCTTGTTGTGGTCTTCCATGTTGTGCTATAAGCCCAAATTGCTTCATCTAACTTATTTGACCAATCTTACTTCCTCAAAGAAATGGTTTTTGTGATTATATTCTCTAAATCTCGATTAGTAACCCCCACCTGACCATTAGCTTGAGGATGATAGGGTGAAGATTTTCGGTGTGTCATTTTATATCTGTTCATAAAATCTTTCATCATGACATACATGAACTGTGGTCCTTGATCATATACTATTTCTCATGGAGCACCAAACCTTTGAAGAATTTGTTTGTACAAAAAATCAACAACCTTCTCTTCTCTAGCTACTGGCAATGCTTTCACTTCAACCCATTTTGTAAAACAATCCATACAGACCAAAATATAATGATACCTTTTAGAAGGAGGATCTATAGGTCCCACAATATCAATACCCCACTTCTCGAAAGGCTCAAGAACTATCTGTGGTTGAAGAGGCATCTCCATTGTTGTTGTTGGTCTTCCCATGTTCTGGCATTCATCACAATGCTTCACATAGAATGAAACATATTTAGTCATGGAAGGCCAAAAATAACCTACTCCCAATATCTTATGAACTGTTCTAATCATTGAATAATTTCCACCTTTTGGTTCATTATGACATGCATAAATAATGTCATAAACATCAATCTTTGGTACACACCTGCGAAGAACACGGTTAGGACACATTTTAAATAACAATCCATCAACCCATTGGAATCTATAACTTTCACGAATTAGTCATTTCTTTTGCTTAGGGTTGAAATAATTTGGGCACTTCCCTATTACAAGGTAATTTGCAATATTTGCAAACCGTGGTGCTTGCTTTGAGATAGCAAACAAGTGTTCATCTGGAAATGCATCATTAACTGGTTTATCATTGCCCTGCAAAACCATTCTGGAGAGAAAACCAGCTACAACATTATCTTTCCCTGGTTTATTCACAACAATTATATCAAATTCTTGCAAAAGCAACAACCATCTTATTATGCGACCACCTACCACAACTTTGTTCATTAAATAATGAATGGTTGCATGATCTGTATGAATAAAAGTTTTGTAACCAATGATATAATGTCTAAATTTGTTTATAGAATACACAACAACTAAAAATTCCTTCTCAGTTGTTGTATAATTTCTGTCAGCTGGACTCAAATTTTTACTGATATTGTAAATGGCATACATCGATCCATTTTCATCCTTCTGCCCTAAGACTAATCCAATGGAAAAATTGAATGCATCAGTATGTATATGAAATGGTTCTCCCCATGTATGTCCCTTGATTATTGGAGAGATCGTCAAAGCATGTTTTATTGTTTCAAATGACTTTTGACATTCATCTATCCATAAATATTTTGAATCCTTCTTTAGTAAAGTGAATAATGGTTCAACAATTCTAGTAAATCCTTCTATGAATCTTTTGTAATAGCCTGCATGACCAAGAAAACTTATAACATCAGTCCAAGTTCTAGGAACTTCTATTTGTTGGATGAATTCAACTTTCTTTGGATCAACCTTAATACCTTCCTTAGAGATATGATGTCCTAACACAATTCCTTTTGTCATCATGAGTGAGCATTTCTCATGGTTGAGTGACAATTTACTATCTTTGCATATTTGTAACACCTTGTCCAAACTTTCCACTGCTTCCTCATCTATTTTTTCATGAATCAAAAAATCATCTATATAAATTTCTACACATGAAGTAGTTGAATCAACAAAAATGGCCAAAATAACTCCTTGAAAAGTGGCAGGCGCATTACAGAGTCCAAATGTTAAGACTCTATATGCAAAAGCTCCCCAAGGACATGTAAATATTATGTTATCCTGATCTTCAGGGGCTACTTGTATTTGATTATAACCATTAAACCCATCTTGGAAAGAGAAGTAGTTACTGCCAACTAGGTTATCGAGAACTTGATCAATTCGAGGGTAATGGAAAATAATCCTTTTTGGCGGCCTTATTCAATTCCCTATAGTCAACACAAACATGCCACTTCCCATTAGTTTTAGTCACAATGACTAAAGGTGACACCCACTGACTAACATAGATTGGATAAATAAATCCCACTTTCAATAACTTCTCTATTTCAGTTCTAACAAAATCTCTCAAAGCTGGATTGATACATCTTTGTCCTTGTCTCACAGGTTTGACATCCTCTATATAAATATGATGTGTGCAAATTGAAGGATGAATTCATCTCATGTCCTTATATTCCCAAGAAAATGCCTTTTTATGTTTTTCTAGAGTAAGTTTTAACTCTTTTTCTTGTTCAATAGGCAAGGATAAGTTTTAACTCTTTTTCTTGTTCAATAGGCAAGGATGAATTAATGAAGAGGGGTTTATTTGTTGAGAGTAAAATTTCTTTTGTATGGTTTTCCCCTTCAACTGGATTTTTGATAAGGGTATTTAAAGGAAAAGTATACTAATCATGACGACTTAAAATATTTCTCCGATTTTCCTTTTCTTGCATCTTATGTGAAGAATTTATTTGAACCTCATTACAAAGTTTCTCAGTGTTATCCAATTTTTCTCCCGTATCAACATATTCTTCATACTCCTCAATATATTCAGTTAGTGTGACCATGGCTAATTCAACAACTCCATCCCCTTCTAAGTCCATATCTTCATCAACCCATTACTGAGTATCTAAATGGATTATTGGTTTTGCTGGAGGATAAAGTATTAATTCCTTTTGTTTATGACCATTGGAAATGGTCATACTACCAGATCTACAATCTATGAATGTTGTAACAGTTTCTAACCAAGGCCTCCCTAAAATGATTGGATATCCAGTCAGTTTTCTCCTAGCCTTAAGTACCAGAAAATCCATTAGATAATCCCTTGTGTCAATAGTTATTGTGACATTTTCCAGAACACCTTTAGGTTTAGCAGTAGACTGATATGCTAACTGAAGTACAGTTGTTGTTGTTGGTTGAAGGGTGAACTCACAATGTTAGTTCCCACTTTTTGGTACATCCTGATTTTCGCTGAAATCATACATTTTTTAGAAAATATAATGATTTAAGCTTTAAGAGGTCCCATTTGAAGTAATTAATTGAAGAGAGTTAGATCAAATGCTCTTAGATCAAAATTTCTTGGATAGAACCTCTACTTCTAAATCATACTTGCAATGGAGTCTCCTTTGCATCTATTAATGCTAATAAAAAAACCAATTTTACATTAGCTTTTGGGGGGTCAAATGAATTCATTTAGAAGTTTTATTTTTTTAAGTATTTAGTCCTTATTATAAGCTTTCCAAATAGTATAATTTGCAATATATTTAATTTCATTAATATATTTTTATTTAATTTCTTATGAATGTAGTTTTCTCATCGAACATGAACTTCTTTGTTCAATGTGTTTTCATGCTTGAATATCATAAAATTAAATCTAATTAGGGGGTAAAGACGATTACGAATCTTTAACTAATCAAACATAACCAAACATAATGCAATAGAATATCAAATATGAAAGAAATGAAAGTTTTAAACTAAGTAAAACTCCCTATTTCTAATTTGTGCTTCCATTGTTCTTCTCCGAAATTGAGTGGGTGGCTCTTAGGTATTGCACCGAAATTCTTGCATAGATTGGCAATTGCTTTGAAGAGTGTGATCTAGCTTGATTTGAGAAAATGGTGTTGTTTATATAGATTTTCATGAGAGATGGGGAGGGATTTTGTACTCAAGTCCAGATTGGGAGTGAATTGATTTAGATTGATCAGTTAACAGAGTTGATTGACTTGTTAACTCATATTGATTGACATGTTAACTCATTTGATTGAGTAGTCAACTAGATAGATTGAATAGTGAACTGAATAGATTGCTTAGTTGACTGGATTGATTGATCAGATGACTGAATGGATTGGAGAGATAAGTGGATTGATTGATCAGTCAGAAAAGGTGATTTGGAGTGAAAATGGGGGATTAGAGAGTTAACTGACTTAACTGATTTGATCAATCAGTTATGATTTCAAAATGTGTTGTAGGATTTTGAAGTTGAATTTGATTTTCAATTTGAATTTGAATTTGAATTTGGACTTTCGAATGCTGAAATGCACATGAGATTTACTGAAATTCATTGAAATTCAGATTTGGTGAAATGTTAATTTGATGATTTGGAATTAGATGAAATTAATTGAAATCCACATTTGGGGAATTGTGAATTTGAGAGAAATGAAATTAGATGAAATTATTTGAAATTCAAATTTGGGGAATTGGAGGAATAAGTTAATTAATTTAAATAAAATTATTTAAACATTGGAAATGTGATTAATTAAATAATAAAGATTATTTAACTAAGGAATAAATCATAATTAATTAAATAAATAATATTTAATTAATATTTGAGATATGTTTAATTAATTAATTAATTAATTAAATGATAGAAATTAAATAATTAATAATGTTGAAGGGTGATGATTGAGTTAGTTTAGAAGAGTAATTAGCTTAATTAAATAATAAATAATTCTTAATTAATTAGGATGAATAATTAGTGATGATGAGAAAGATATTTTTTAGTGTCTACATTTACCCCTCTTTAACATAATGTTAAGACAACGTTGTTTCAAAGAAAACAAAAAATTTCTGCCCCAGTATGCCCGGTGATGTTCATAGTGTAAATATGCCTCCTTGGAAAAAGTGGTCAAAAAATTATGAAACTGAGACCATTTTTTCGATACTATGGTAGTGAGAAACCGTGTGAAGTTTCATGCGATTTTGAGTTCATTTGACTATGCTACAAGTGCGTTGAAGTTTAGGGGGACTGCGGCCGTTGGAGTGGAAAAAAATCTAATTTTGAGCTATAAATAGTGAATTAGCCCTTTCATTTGGTCATTTGCATTCATTTGATTTTGTGGAGCTCTTCTTGATTTTAGTCCTTTCTTGCGACTATGAAGCATGATCATGGGCCACAAAGCGAGGTTGCACATGTGCGATCAAGTTTGTTCATACCAGAGACCGCCCAACACTGGATGCATGGTACGTATTTCAAATATTTTGCTCGTTTTTGCCTATTTTTCCAATTTTTTCCATTTCAATGTTAGAGTTAGTTTTTTAACCTATGTGAAAATGTATGTCGATTTGAGCGCAATTGCTTTAAATGATGCACAATTGTCTTTTGTGTACGCAATTGTCTTTAAAAATTTGCAATTGTAAATTCTGATGCACAATTGCTTTAAATGGATCGCATTTGTTAATATTAATATGCAATTGACTCAATTGATTCGCAATTGACTGTTGTTGATGGGCATTTGTAATTATCAATTCACATTTGTTGATTGGGAATTTTTTCCAAAATACTTGATTTGATTTTTTGTTGTGCAAATAAATTATCTAATATTATCTCACATTTTCACTTGCACGAGAACTTCCTATGTTGATAGGCAGAGAAACGAGGCCTGATGGTATTGATCGGCGAGATGAGTTGTTGCAGGAGGAGGGTGATTGGATTAGACATTTGGGATTATACCACATTCTCCATCTTGCAGAGGTTACGACTAATAGGGCCAAGATCACTGCTTTGGTTGATTGGTGGCACTCAAAGACTTGTTTCTTTCATTTGCCCATAGGAGAGGTATCAAATACCTTGGAGGATGTGTGGTGTATTCTTCATGTTTTGATATATGGTTCTAGAGTTATATTCAGTTGCAAAGATGGTATCTTGAGTTTATAATCTATTTGAGTGCACTAAGTAGGATCTGCAGATACGGGGTGGATATGATATCTCATGGGATGCTTTGGATTATGATGATCTGACTATCGTGTTATGCAGCATTGTAGCCAGTCCTTTGATTCTTGATAGGAGGACACATGGATTTCTAGTTGGTTGGGGTAGAGTTATCCATGATATGATCATACACAGATGCATTTATGCTTGGGGCCCTTACTTATTGACCACTTTATATCATCATATGCATGGGGTTGTTTATCTTGGACAAAAGTCCATTGGTTGCAGAATCACATTGCTCCAGGTATGGGATTGGGAGCACATAGCTATCTTTCGTCCGATGGTTCATGTCAATCTTGGTGCTTATGAGCCATATGCATATAGATACATGGATAGCATTAGGCACATGGCGTCAGGGAACACACTTTACTGGAGACATCAGATTGATATTTTACAGTATTTTTCATGGAGGCCATATCTCGATTGCCCTAGTTAGGCTGATGATGTGCAACATTTTCCATATTGTTGTCAGCAGAGATATTTTGATTGGTCGAGATGTAGGTACCCATAGAGTTATTGACATTCATCTTCCTAGTCATGTACTCCATCAGTTCGGGGAGGTACAGGGGTTCCCAATGTTATTGCTTATTTTGCTCGTATCTGTCGAGAGATCAGAGATTGGAGGGCTTGTGTGTAGCCTAATGTTTCTATTGCAAAGTTTGATTCTCTTTAGTTGATATAGTGGGGTTGGTCTGCAAGGACTGCAAATCTTGGTGCTACACCTCAATATGATGCTTGGTGGGTGTATCATATGCCAGTACCATTGACGGATCCTATGATTCCTAACTCTCCCCAACAGATATGGCACAGGAGGGTGTAGGGAGGGAGAGGGAGAGGTAGAGGAAGAGATGATGGAGGCTAAGATATGGGAGGTCGAGATAGGGGAGGAGGATGAGGTGGAGGTCAGATTAGTTTGATAGCAACAGTAGTAGCAATAGAGGTAGAGAGAGGGGATAGTGAGGGTGATGTAGACATTGGTGGAGACACCAAGTCGAAGCTCTCATCGGGATGGTGGCAGGTAGGACATTGAGATGACATAGTTTGGAGATGGGCTATCCATAGAGGGAGGTGGCAATGAGGAGGGTGAGGATGAGAAGGCTCTGAGAGATCAGATTAGGAGCTTGGAGGATCTTGTTGTCACATTAAGATAGCAGTGAATGGATGATAGGGAGAATTCACAAAGCATATGGTGCTTTAGAGGTAGAGCAAGATCAGATTGTGGCAGAGAGGGATCGTCTGTAAGAGGAGAGGGATGTGGTGGTGTAGAGGTCTTGATTGGTCTAAGATGCACGGGAGCAGTACCTTGATCCTACTATAGGGTCGAGAGATGAGAGATTGATTCATCTTGCTTGGGAGTGTGCATACTGGCATCGTGAGTACAAGGATGTTGTGTCAGAGGGACATCAAGTTTCGAGCTATAGGAGATATATCTCGGGTAGGAGATATAGTAGGTCTACTGGTCATGATACTATTACAACTGGGGTCATGGTTCCACCTAGGAATCTTTGGGGCATGTTGGGGAAATATCAAATAGACAGTATCCACCTGGAGATATGGGCAGTTTCAGTCGAGACACTCTGTCTTGTACTTGATTTGATGTATTTTGACACTTTTTGAGATATATATGATATGCATTTTGACGGCGTTCTACATTCCTTGTGTTATTTCTATGATGGATGGTTCTATATGATGTGTCTATTTGATGTTTTATGTGATGCATTCTATGATTCTATGTGCATTCTATTTGATGATATGGTTAATGTGATAATGAAATTAATTTTACATGTTATGATATGCAGTTAAATCTATATGAAGATGCACTTAAGCTAAGTAATAATGGAAGTGAATCTAAGTAACATATATTTAAGTGATAATGCAATCTAACTAGTAGAAAATGCACTTAAAATGATATGCAACCTATATTATTGTTTTTGTTATGCCAGAATACATTGTAAATTTTGCATCTTGAATTAGAAGAAGTGTTAGTAAGAGAGATAGATTTGGATTAGATGATGAAGAGATAGGTTAAAATGAAGAATCAACTGTGTCAACTAAACATCAAGAATTGATATGATATGATAGGAATGATAGTGATGAGTACTCTTCTTTGCCTTATTCGTAGTGTAATCCATTATCATAATTGAGCCTTATTATGTAACAATGAAGCTTAGTACACCAAGGTATGAGGAACCAGGATGTATAGATATATCATTGCAAGAAACAAACACGTAGCAGACAAGGAACGAACCCTCCATTTGGGAATTACACTAGGGGTTGAGGTATGTGTGGCATTCATAGGATAAATGCTCCTATCACAGACACCCACTAGTGAAATTTCCCCAGAACTTCATTCGTTCACACCACAAACAACAAACAAAGTAAAGGATCATGCCCATCATGGTCCCTCTAGTCACTTTTGGACATCCTTGAGTAGCATAGAAACATGATCTTCGTCAATTGATAAAAGATAAAACCAAATTAGACAAAACTTAGCAACTAGACTGACTGTGCCTTTGCTTTGATTTGTTTGAGGTGATGGTTGATAATGTCTAGTTTTAGAAGTTTTGGACCCCATCTAAGACTGATATGTCTAGTTTTGACTGTATCCGATTATGTCTAAGACGTGATAATGATCACGTTGATGTGAATATCAGTGATTGATAAGACTTGATCAGGTTGGTTGCAGATGTTTGATAAGATAGTTATATCCTTTGTTGAATTTCATGCGAATTGTTTGTTGGATATCTGCTAGGGTATTTGTTTCTGACGAGATATTTTATTGCAAGTTTTTTAATCATTTTCGATTTTTAGTTTGTTTTTGAGCTTTACGATGTTTAGGGTTTTTATGGATCATATTTGAATGTTTTTATTTGATTTTTGTTGTTTTCCGATTGTTTTTGGTATTTGTTTAGGATCTTTTTCTGATTTTTTAGGGTTTTTTCATGACATTATCTAAGTTTTTTGTTTTTTGCAAATATTTATGGATTTTTTTCAAGACTTTATTTGAATGTTTTTGATTGATTTTTTTCAGGATCATTTATGGATGTTTTTGGTAGATTTTATTCAAGACTTTTTCTGAATTTTAAGATTTTTTCAGTTATGCCCCCAAGTATGTAGACCTATGATGACATGATGATCTAGGAAATGTATATGAAGATTAAGAATTTTTGATTTGAGTTATGCTAATGCAATATGCAAGATGAATATGCAGTTCCTATTCGAACAAGGATGATCGTGTGTGTCTTTCATTTTGAGATGCACTAGTTGGATTGAAGGTGTGAAAATTTTCAGAGATAGGAGTTCAATCCATTCTCAAAAGACTTTAGACCATCCAACCTAACACACTATGTAACCAAGGTGTATGGATGGAGGTGCGGAAAAATTCTCCATCAATTCTTGAAACTTTGTTCTTCTTTTGCCCATGTGTGTGCACTTGAGTTTATTCTTTCCATTATAACCATTAGAGACCCTTGGAATCCTTTGTGGCTAGCTACGTGAGTTATTTTGACTTCGAAAGCAACCTAGATAGAGCTTCGCTGCCAACAAGATTTTAGGGCTCTGACAAGGTTATACACCATAATTTCTTGAATTTTGCTCCATTGCCAGCAGGCGTCCATAGCCTTGATGGAGTTATTTGCATGTTCCCTTAGTCAAGCTTCATTGCATATTTTTGCATGACATTTCAGTTATATATCTGTGCTATTTTTCCTTGAGATGGATATTGGCATAAATTTTCTTTTTCCTTTTCTTGCCTTGACTTGTAAGTAATGAAACCTACTTGGGTATGACAATTATAGCGACGTTGAAGTAGAATTTGGATTTTTCACTAGCCACATGATCAAATAGGTATCTGTAATGACTTAGAGCTATTGATTAATGTTTGAGATATAGCAATTAGTAGACTTTGGGTAACAAGGCTCAATAGTGAAACATCTACTCAACCATAAATAAAGCTTAATCACATGGTGACATTGAAGATAAATGACCGAAGACCTCTTAAAGACTTCATGAACAAGTATATAGGAAATGAGACCACATTCTATCCCTTTGGTGCAGATAGGTGAATTACTTAGACAATCTCATTTCTTTATTGATGCAACTATATGTGAAAGCAATAATGATATGTAGCAATATGTTGTGCAATTTGAAATGCACATGTGCGATACAATGCAATAAAGAAATATGCAAATGCAGTACTTTAAAATTTAAATGAACCCAACCCTTAGATGTAATATCTTTTTAGGGGTATGGTGTTCATGGATTCGGGGAGTGGATCTCCCTCCATTGTTGTTAAATGATAAGCGTTGTTTCCAACTACTTGTGTTATGACAAAACGACCTTGCCAGTTTGCTTCAAATTTTCTTGGCTTTTCTCGCTCTACTAAGTTTCTTTGGTTTTCCTTTAAGACAAGGTATCCTACTTCAAATTGATGTGGTCTCACTCTTTTATTGTAGCTTCTGCACATTCTATTCTAATAACCTTGTAAGTGATTTAGGGAAGTCTATCTCTTTTCATCCAAGAGTTCCAACTCTTGAAACCTTGCAACTCTATGATCTTCATCAGATATCATATTATTTAATGAGATCCTTAGTGATGGTAATTCTACTTCAACAAGCAAAATGGATTTTGTTCCATATACCAAAGAGTACGGTGTGACACCTGTTGTTGTGCGTACACCTGTTCTGTAAGCCCATAGAGTGGGATTTAGCTGTATGTGCCAATCTCGACCTGCTTCATTGACAACCTTTTTCAAAAAATTTAGGATTGTTTTGTTTGTTGCCTCTGCCTGACCATTGCTTTGAGGATAATATGGAGTTGCAAAGTATTGTTGAATATGGAACTGTTCGCAAATTTCTGCCACTTCATGATTTTTGAAAGGTCTACCATTATCCGTTACAATGCTCATTGGTATTCCATATCAACAGATAATGTAGTTCAGAATAAACTTAGCTATTTGCTTGCCTGTAGTATAGGTCATAGGGATTACCTCAACCCATTTAGTGAAATATTATGTGGCAGTGAGAATGAACTTGTGTCCATTAGATGAATTAGGGTTGATCTTCCCTACTAAATCAAGTCCCCATTGTGAGAGAATGGCCATGATGATGTTATTAGTTGAAGATCTTGTGCTGGTGCATGATTAGGTCTCCATGAATCTGACATTGTCGACATGTTTGCACATATTTGTATTAATCTTTCTCCATTGTCAGCCAGTAACAACCCATTCTCAATTTTTTTTAGCTAGAGCTGGGCCACTAACATGGGTGCCACAAATGTCATCATGAACTTCTTGTAGAGCTAGTTATGCTTCATCAGTATTGAGACATCTAAGTAAAGTTGCATCCAAGCTTCTTCTGTGCAATGTGTCTGCAATGAGTGTGTATTTAGAGGTCTGCCTTCTGAAAGCATTTCTTTGATTGGATGAAAGGTCTGTGTGTGTGAAAAGTTGTAATCTTGTAATCTATAAGACACAAACACTTCAATAAGTCATTGCATGCATGGTTAGACATATATAATCAATGAATGTAAAAACCATAACAAATCAACCTATTGCTTCCTAAAAGATGCGAGTATAGACTTGCTCTCAAATTTATCCAAGCAATACCAGTGACTAGACTACACCAAGATGGAGGATTTAATCTATATGAATGCAAAATTAAGCTAAATGGATGCAAAATTGAGCAAATTAAGCTAGAGGGTGAAACCAACTGCTTAGATGGAGCAGTAGTTCGTTTTAGCTGTTCAACAATGCTGTAACCGGAAGAAGATGGTGAAACCAACTGTCTAGATGGAGAAGGCCTAATAGTGATAGTAGCTGGTTGTTTATTTAAAGATGTCAATGGATTTGATGATGATGTCTGATCGAAAGATGAGGAACCAACTCCTTTGAGAGTAAATTTTCCTTGAGCATGGGTCACAACGTTTACTTCTCTCAGCTTGTTTTGATCTTCTTTAACTATGATTACATTGCAATGATCCGATTGAGAGGTTCCAAGCATGTTGATGATGTTATCGTCATTTGTATAAGTGTAATTTACCTTGGCACCTCCCTTGGATTTAGAGGAATCTCCTTGCTCATAAGTAGGCAAGGGATCTTTGAAAGCTTTGTGATTAGAGTTGGTCCCATGATTCCCAACAAAAAAATTGCCATTATCGATAAGGTCTTGAATCTCATGTTTAAGTTTCATGCAGTTATTAGTTGTGTGACCCTTGTTTTGGTGATATTCACAATAATCATTTTCCCTCTACCATTTGGGTTTGACTTCAGGATCATATGGTTTGGAGTTGTCAGGCAATGTGATCAGTTTGTTTGCCAACAAAGTCTTAAGACCTTCATCTAATCATCACCTCATAAAAATAAGTCTAGTTTCAGGAACGATCTATCCTGTATAAGACGCGATCTAAGCAAACCAGATTGATCAGATTGATGGATGATTGATTGAACCAATTAGAATATAATCAAAAAAATCGTGTAACATAACGATAAGGGTAATATATCAATATTTCTATGCTCAAGATGAAAAAGACCAGGTAAGTGCTTATTGTGATGGATCAAGACTGACCAAGCAAGTATGACATAGGTCTGAGAATCATGCAAACAAAATTCTCTGGACTCAAGAAGACAAATTCTCGTATGACAGACTGCCTAGGATCATACGACAAAACACTAGTAACTAGACGAAAAACTAAGATATTCATACGAGATGTTGTTCTAAGTGCTCAGTGAAGGTTTCAGACTCGTACGACAACTCTCATAGCCTCAAACGATACTTATCACACATTAGTATGACAAATTGGCATACTCGTATGAGATGTTATTTTTAAGTTGTCAAAAGTTGTAGTAAATGGTACAAACTCGTATGACAATTTAAGTGTTATTAGATGACAAATCTCACAAGATAGTTCGATAAACTAGGCATTGGGGTCCTGACTCGTATGACACAGGACTGGACAGAGGACGAGTTTTTGACAGGAACAAGGTTTTTGACAATTGAGTTTCGATGTTTTGATTGTTTTTCCAGTTTTAGTTGATTGTTCAAGGTTTCAATTTCAGTTTTAAGGACAAAGACACAACAAACACGCAAGATGTAAAATAAATTCAAGCACAACACGCTAATCCTAAGGAATTTGGCTGAGACAGAAAATCTTTGCTTGCAAACTTAGGTACACACCCAATAGCTAATCAAAATACGATCATCAAGTCTCATGTAATGGATTCTCAACGTCGTATTAGCCGACTCCAAATGCTAATGGGAACATGATATGGCAAGTATCTTGGGAGAGTTACTATCTCTCTTGCACAAAGATTATCCCCCTTTCGGAGGTGAACCAGGTAGCTTCTATTCTAGAGATCTTAGTAAGGATTTCCATTTGAAATTACCCCTTGAATTCGTGCAAGCATGATTGAGGCCTATAGCCCGAAAAGGTACCAAAGCAAGATGTAGTCATGCAAGTGTGATTGAGACCGTGAGGCCCTACAAAATGCATGATATGGGAGATCTTAAAGAGAAAACTCAAATAACTTTATCCTCCAAGACTTTAATATCAAAGAGGCCTATTTATTATAGTGAGTTGGAATGCTTAGGTCTAGTTGTACTCACTCGGTCATTCTCACAGGGTGATTAATTTTTCCCACTGTGACAAGCCCTCTAAAAAGGTACACAAATCTCAAACTAGAAAAAGATTCAAGGGTCTGGATTTTTGATTGTCTATATAGACAAGAGCATGTTCTCCTACCTTTTTGACTTTTCTCAAACACGTTAAACAAATTTGTTCATTTACCATATCACAATTTAGGTGCCTAGAAAACAATTAAGAATACACAAAGTTTACTTGAATCTCCTTAGGCAACCTACAAAAACAATGAATCAGTAGTCATATTTTTTTTGAGCAGTAGATTCTCTGACAAGCGTAAGTTTGAGCGATAGATTCTTTGACAAGTGTTTTGTAAAAACTTGTTAGGCTATCCAAAACATCAGATAAACAGAGAACACAGAAAGGTCAACATTAGTATCAACAAAATCCAATAAGAAAAACCCTAAAAATTCTTCTGTTTTTAATATGAGAGAATAGATAATCGTACAAGTAACCTTATAGAGCCATACGATGATTCTCAACAAATAACACAACATGTCACAGAAACTTGTACTATCTCTCATAGAAACTCGTACAAGTTTTTAACAAAGATTGTTTAGACGAAATTTGAAAAACAAAAATAACTGATATGCAAGGCCAAAAATTGTAATCCTTGAGCTCCACGATGGGCACCAAGAATGTGTGTGTGAAAAGTTGTAATCCTATAATCTATAAGACACAAACACTTAAATAAGTCATTGCATGCATGGTTAGACATATATAATCAATGAATGTAAAAACCATAACAAATCGACCTATTGCCTCCTAAAAGATGCGAGTATAGACTTGCTTTCAAATTTATCTAAGCAATACCAGTGACTAGACTACACCAAGACGGAGGATTTAATCTATATGAACGCAAAATTAAGCTAAATGGATGCAAAAATGAGCAAATTAAGCTAGATGGATGCAATCAATGATTATCAAGCTATATGATTCTTATCAAGCTAACATGATTAAACTAATATGCAAAAAGATAAGATGCAATAATCTCAATGCACAATATTCTCAATGACTCTAGAGAAAAAATAACATGATAACAATAAATCTCCAGGGTCCCTTAATTGGGAGATGAGAGCCTGAATTTATAGAAAATCCAGAGAGAAAACGACGACCGAGATTGATTATCGATGAGTGGTTAAGATTCTCCAAAAGGAAGCACAATCTAGGTGATTGGATGTGATTGGATGTTTTCTTCAGATTTGAAGGAGATAAGATTGAGCTAAAATTGAGCTAAAATAAAAAAAACTGATTTATTCCATATTTTTATTCAATTTTGAGATTTAATTGATTTAACTGATTTTTTGAGATTTTTCAATTTATTAGATTTTCAAAATATCTAAGTTGATTTCTTTTCTCAATTTTAACTAATTCCTTTTTTTGATGATTTAATGGAAAATTGATTTATTAATTAAATATGCTAGGATATTTAATAAAATATAGGATGATTGAAAAGAGATTTTGACGATTTATTTGAAAAGATTAATTTTGCCATATGACATTGATGACTTATGAATTAATTAATTAGGTGCTCAAAATTGATTTAATTTCCTTTGGTTAGGACCTTGGTGATGTAGTCGAGATTAGGGACCCATGATTTAGATGACCATTTTTAAGGTATTACAAGGTCAGGTGGCATATATTGATCATGTAAATATGCATATACCTCTTGATACCAAGGATATTCAGGTCCTACTATTGCACAAACATATTGTAAAGTTGGTTTTTCATATGAAGGTACCATTAGTTGTTCCACTACGAACTCAAATTGAGTTCCATTGTTTGGCATGTCAAGGAGAGATCCCACATTTGCCATTGCATCCACAACTTGGTTCTGTACTTTGGGGATTTGATCGAATGTGATGTTGTTGAAATATGGCTTTAGTTCCTCTACCAACTATTTGTAAGGTGTCATATTATCATCTTTGGTTTCATAATTACCATTTACCTGATTTATAATGAGCTGAGAGTCACCATATACTTGTAGGTCCTTTATTTTCTATTGCACTGTTGTCTGCAGTCTTATGACCAATGCTTCATACTTGGTTATGTTCTTCATGCATGCGAAGCTTATTCTAAATGACTTGGGAATATAGTCACCTTGAGGTGTGATAAAATGAATTCCTTCTCCTACTCCATGGTTTGTATGTGATCCATCAAAGAATAACTTCTACTCGTTGGATACTATGACTATAAAGACAAACTCATCTGGAAAGTCTATCAACATAGGATAGTGGTCTAGCATTGGTGCTTCTGCCAATTTGTTTGCAATAATTTTCCCTTTGATGGCTTTCCTATCAACATATTTAATTTTGAATTCACTGAGGATCATTACCCATTTGGCCAACCTTCCGACGAGTGCAGATCTTCTTAAAAGGTACTTGAGTGGATCAAATTTTACAACAAGCTAGATCTTATGACTGATCATGTAGTGTCTTAATGTCTAGGAGGCAAAGACCAATTCTAGGCATGCATGCTACACAGTAGTGTAATTCAATTCATATCCTACGAGGGTTCTACTAATGTAGTAGACTGCTTGTTCCTTCCCTTGATCATCGTGTTGTGCTAAAAGAGCACCCAAAGCTGAGTTGGTGGCTCATATATACAAGAGTAACGATCTTCCATGGACTGGTGGTATCAAAACTAGTGTATCCAATAGATAGTCTTTCAAATCTTGCAATGCCTCTTGGCATTGTTCTGACAATTTGAATGTAACACCTTTCTTTAAAAGGTGTTTAAATGGGTGGCACTTATCTACCAACTGTGCTATGAAATGCCTGATGGATTAAAGACAACCTTGTAGACTTCTAAGTTTTTTAAGTGTTGTTGGTGTTGGCATTTCTAAGATGGCTTTCACCTTTGCAGGATCTACCTCTATTCCTCTATTTGATACTATGAAGCCTAACAAATTTCTAGCTGTTACATCAAATACACACTTCTTCGGATTTAACCTTACCTTGTATTGTTCCAATCTGTCAAATATTTTTGCCAAGACCTCTAGATGATTTTCTCTAGTTTGTGATTTTGCTAGGATATCATCGACATAGTCTTCCATGAAATCATGTATCATATCATGAAACTATGTGGTCATAGCTCTGTGATATGTTTCTCCTAAATTTTTTAGACCAAAAAGCATCACATTCCAGCAGTAGGTACCCCAAGGACAGGTGAATGTTCTGATTAATAAGAAAAATAGGTTTTAAGGACCCGAAACCTTTAACAAAGGAGTTTAAAATAGATCATTAAAGAGTATCCAGACCATATAAGAACAACTTTCAAAATGACTGGCAATAAAGCTAGTAAACAGAAAGGATAACAAAGAAAGAAACAACAAAACAAAATAAACCATTGCATAATTATAAAGCCTTCAGGAGGTCCTCCGCCTTAATCACTAGCTAGTCGTAATTGGCCGCAACAAATTTGAGTTCATCCAGGTCCTTATTTGGCTTCTTCTCATTCTTTTTACCTCTGGTTCTTGTTCTAGGTCCTTGAACATCTCCTGTGCCTTCAGTGTCAGGGTCAATTTCCAGGGTATCCTTCTCCTCCTCCAATTTGCTAATGAGGGATTTGGTATTGCCAACAGAGGCCTTCATAATGTTTAAGCTTTGCTCTGCGATACTTTTAAGGCATTCCTCACTTTTGCTGACTTTACTGACTGTTTCCACCATTGTTTGATCCATAGCATTAGAATTTTCTTTCATTTCAATTAGGTCTTTCTCAATTTGCTCAAATCTGGGGTTGAAGGAGTCTCTTATATTTTCAGCTCTAGCAATAGTTTTGGTCAAATCCTCCACATAATCTACCATATACTTCCCTTTGCCAATGCTGATAGTTTCCAGAATCTAGATTCTGGTACTGACAATATTATAATAGCATGAAGGACTCCTTTTAATCCGTTTCATTATTATTTTGTCCATTTATGATCTTTGGGGTACTATTATATCGATCCTTAAAAATGATTAATCTGACATCCTCTAGGAGGCCCTGTTCTCCCTTCCATGTAATCATTTCATCTTGATTGACCGCCACATTGGCTGCCCAGTCAGCAGAACCATTAGCTTCACAGTAAATATGAGATATGAAACTTTTCTCAAAAGTGTTAATGAGGTCTGTAGCAGCCTTTATAATGTTATTGATAGACCATGAGGGCTTAGAGGTCCCCTTGAGACATTTGATGATGTTGTTAGAGTCCCCTTCAATCCATAGGTAGGGGCAATTTCATCTTTTTGCGAGGAGAATACCTTGGAGTGTTGCCATTGCTTCTTCCTTGTGGTTTATTTGGCTTCCTATTGGAACAACAATCATTTCCTTGCATATACCTTTATCATCTCTAAGAATAGCTCCACATCTCGTAGGGCCCGGATTACCTTTTGCAGGACCATTGAAATTGACTTTGAACCAACCATGAGGGGGAGTTTGCCATCTTGCTTCTAATATTTTGTTTTGCTTGGGGTCAGAACTGCCAGCATTCTCCAAACTCCAGGAACTTAAAATGTGAGATTCCAGAGGTTTGACCGAAAAGCAGGGACCCCCAATGATCCCAATGTTCTCCACTATAGCCCATTGTATTTTCTGGAAAATAATATCCCGAGTAAAAGAAGTGTCCCTGAAAATACGATTATTTCTTTCTTTCCATAACTACCACAGAATGTGAGGGAGTGATAGCTGCCACAAAGATCTCAAAAAGCAGTTAGACCAATGATAATTCCAGGAGTAGAAGAAATCATTGATAGTGTTAGGAAACACCCAAACAATGCAAAAACTCTTAAGAAATCTTTCCCAGATTGAAGCAGAATAGGAACAGTGGATGGCCAGATGGTCCACGGACTCTTCCTCCTCAAGACACAGAGCACATCTATTAGGGAATGCAAATCCTTTGCCCTTGAGATTGTCTAAGGTCAAGATTTTATTTTGAAGAATAGTCCAATAGAAAAATTTGATTTTAGGGATCAAACCCTTTACCCATGCTTTAGATCAAAAAGGATTTTCAGAAGGGGTAGGGGAGAGAACACCATATATTGAGAGACAGTAATATTACCTTTAGGTTCATATTTCCAAATGAGGGAGTCTTCCTCTTTATTCAACCAGACCGATGACAGATGGTTTTTAAGCTTAATAAGGTTTGGGTGGATACTTTCAATGTTCTGCCATTTATTACCTATCCAATACCCTTCAACTAAAGGAAAAAATGTTCTAATACAGGAGGAGGCATAAGGGGCCCATTCTGGGATATCAATCAAAGATTTATCAAAAAGCCAAAGATCTTCCCAGAATTTAACTTTCCTACCATTGCCTACTTTCCATATAACCTCTTTAGCAATGTTGTCTCTACACTTAGAGGCATGATTCCAGGTATGGGACCCATTCATACTGATGTTAGAATTGATAAAAGAGGAAAGAGAAGAGGACATAAGAGAATACTTACTTCTCTAGATTTTACACCATTCACTATCTGAGTGGAACATTATCCAAACCTGTTTAGACAAGAGCGCTTCATTTAGGGTCCAAATTCTTCTCAAGCCTAGACCTCCTTTACTTTTCAGTCTACATACCTGATCCCAAGCCATAAGAGACATTATTTTCTTTTCCTCAACCCCTGACCAGAGAAATTTTCTTTGAATTTTCTTAATTGCATCAACATACTTTGCTGGAATTATGAAAAGGCTAAGGGCATAGATATGAATGCTTTGAAGAGAAGCTTTCAAAAGTTGAAGCTTTCCAGCCTGACTTAAAAGGGCTCCTTTCCATCCAGCTAGCTTTTTATGAAATTTGTCCACCAGAGAGCTCCAAAAAGAATCAAGAGGTGCAATGCCCAAGGGGAGGCCAAGATAAGTGGCAGGAAGATCAGCAATCTGACATTCCAAGATTCTGCTGATTCCGTGTTGTCTTCTCTCTGGTGTATTGATGAAAAAAACTTCACTTTTGATCCAATTAATGAGCTGACCAGATGCAGAGGCAAACTTACAAAGAGTGTCCTTCAGGGTTCTAGCTTCTGAGATACTTGATTCCCCCATGACAATGGTGCCATCCATAAACTTTTGGTGAGAGCAGGTATGATCAGCTCAAGAAGGTTGAAGTCCCTTAAAAGATCCTTGCATCACCATGCTTTTCATAGACCTACCAAAACATTCAGCCATAATAATGAAGAGGATAGGGGAAATGGGACCCCCTTGCCTCAATCCTCTAGATGCTTGGAAGAAGGGGGATGGAGATCCATTGACAATAACAACAAAAGAGGTTGAGGTAATAAGCTGAATAAAGAGGTCAACACATTTGGTGGAGAAACCATAAGCCACAAGAACCTTCACAAGAAAAGACCAATCAACCCGGTCATAGGCCTTAGAGAGATCAAGCTTGAGGATGAGACCTTGTTTCTTAGCCCTTACAAGAGAATGAATATTCTCATGGACAGTAATAATGGAGTCAAGAATTTGTCTTGCTGGGACAAAACCATTTTTCTGATGATTAATCAAAGAGGGAAGGACAATTAGTATTCTGGTTGTAAGAACCTTGGAGATAATCTTATAAAAAGGATTACATAAGCTGATTGGTCTGAACTTGTCCATGGAGTTAGCACCTTGGATTTTGGGAATTAGTGCAATGAAAGTGCCATTAATTTCTTTCAAAAGTCTTCTAGCCCCAAAAAACTCCTTGACTCTGTTGGAAACATCTTTCCCTACAATGTCCTAGAAATCTTGGAAGAAGAACACGGGGAAGCCATCTGGACCGGGAGCTTTATTACCATCAAAAGAAAAAACAACATTTTTTATTTCCAAGTTCGAAGGTATGGAAGAAAGGGAGGCATTCATCTACTCATCAATTAGGCAAGGAATTTTTTGAAGAAAATAATATTGATCATCAGCATCCAGCCTCAAATCCCTCCTTAGAAGGTCCGAAAAGTACCTTTTGGCCTCATTCCTTATCTCTTCCTCCTTAACCAGCTCCCCATTGTCCACTGCTAGTTTAGTAATCCTATTTGCCACTTTATGTTTGATAGTCGACATATGCAAGAATCTTGTATTCCTATCTCCTTCGTTTAGCCAAGTGCATCTTGATCTCTACTTCCAAAAAGTTTCCTCTTTAGCAATGATTTCATGGTATTTTTTAAGGGTCTCATTTTCTTCAGCAATAGACACAGTAGAGAAACCATCCTTCTGAATTTGGACCTATATTTTCTTAAGGTCATCCTGGACTTTACCTTTGGCCTCAAAAATGTTCCCAAAGCTGAATTTATTCCAGAGTCTTATATTGTCCTTAACACTTTTGAGTTTCTTCACAACTCTATATATAGCAGTGCCCTCAACTTGGATATTCCATTGTTTCTGAATATTACAAGCAATATCAGGGTGATGAGTCCACATTTTTTCAAATCTAAAAGGAAAATGTCTTCTTCTATTAATTACGTCAGCAAAGAGAGTGATGTGAAAATGATCAGACCCAACCCGGATGTGGGCAGATAGGGAGTAGAAATAATGTCTGAACTAGTCATCAGAAATAAGAGCCCTATCAAGGCGAACTTGGATAAGATCATTGCCAGTTCTCCTATTAGTCCATGTGTAATTGCATCCCTGTATCTCCACATCATTGAGAGCCTGAGTATTTATGAAATCCATAAGGGCCAACCTACTTTCCAACTGAGAAGGGCTTCCACCAAAATTTTCCTTCTCTCTCAAAGGAGTATTAAAGTCTCCCATGACCAACTAGCTAATATTATTGAAGTTGTCCCTAGTTTCTATAAGTTTTTTCCAGAAGGAGTTTCTTGCTTTCAAGGTGTTGGGTGCATATATGTTGGCG
This sequence comes from Cryptomeria japonica, assembly GCF_030272615.1. Lineage (NCBI taxonomy): Eukaryota > Viridiplantae > Streptophyta > Pinopsida > Cupressales > Cupressaceae > Cryptomeria > Cryptomeria japonica. The sequence continues at coordinate 413,394,616 of NC_081414.1, read as the reverse complement.
AACGCCCATGATGTTCCATCTTTTAAATGCTCAAATCTAATGCAAGAGAAATTCTTTTCTTGAATAAGAACATGTCCTTTGACACTATTGAGATTCCACATAGTAGCTATGCCTCCTGAAGCACCTTCCGAGCTTCCACCACTGATACTCCCATTTTTAAAAAACTTCATAGATTCATCTTTTTCTCTACTCATTTTGGTCTCTTGAATTAGAAAAACATCAGGTTTACTATCCCTTATCATATTCCTAATAATATCATGTTTATGAGGATTATTAAGTCCCCTAATATTCCAAGAGATGATCTTCATAGTTACTTACCGATTCCTAACTCCTTAAGAGTCTTCTGAGTCCCATCTGCAATGTTCTAACTGGCCTCCTTATCTCTGAATTTGTGGTTAGAAGGTCGACTTGGGGAAGAGGAGATGTACCCAACATCAACTTGAGCTATTCTGCTGGATTTCCTTAGTTGAGAAGCCGAGGGAGTGGATCCTTTCTTGTTCCTGTATTTTGGTATTTTCCAATCAGCTTCTTTCTCGAGAACCGCTTCAGGATTACTAAGGAATCTGGATATTTCATCTTCATTGCCCCAATTAGGGAATCTAGAATCATGTGATGCACTATTTACTATTTTTAAATTTTGATTTGAATCCGAAAGGTTCATACCCAGTATAGCATATTTTTGGGCTTCTTGCATTTCAGAACTGATCATAAGCCGGGAAGAGTTAGTCTTTTCTTGTTGGGAGCCAGTGATCTCCCCTTCCTCAGGTTGTTCCTCTTTCTTTTGCATTTCTTTACCAGACAAAGTATCAAAAATTACCACTTCAGTTGTGTCTTTTGAAGATACAGTCTGTTCTTTCAATTCCTCTATTCAGATTTGCTCTGTCACGGGGTTGTTAACTTTTGTTGACTCATTCCTCAATACTTCCTAGATTGGAAGGTTGGAGATGGAAGTTGAGGAGATTTTCCCTCAAGGGTTCAAAATAGTTGTTGTCAACAAAGTTAGCTTCCTTCTTTTCTAAGTTTTTAACTTGCCATACCTTTTTTTCTGGAACCTTTTTACTTTCACCTGGGGGTTTAGTCTGCTTGAGCTCTACTTTAGGCTTGACAGGACAGGATTTTGCCTAGTGGCCTACTTTCTTGCAATAGAAGTAGGAAAAGGGGATAGATTCATATTCTATTTGTTGTTTCCATGTCCCCAACTTTGACACTATATCTATCTATTTTGGCATATCTGCATCATGGGCTATCCCTACAAAAAACCTAGCGTGAGTGAGTCTCCTTTTTGATGTTGTGACTGGGTCTATAGAGAGGAGTTCACCAAAGGAGCTTGCTATTCCTGAGAAGATGCTTTCTGCCCAGTATTCAAGAGGCAGACCTGGTAACTTTACCCAAACTGGAACTTGTGCCAAAAGAGAGTCATTCATGTTCAGATTCGGATGCCATTTCTGAAGAACCAAGGCTTTCCTTCCTACCATCCAATGACTACCACAAAGTATCCTTAATTTATCTTCTTCACACGAGAAAGTAAAAGAAAGGAGGCCTTTAGGCAATGCCGAGATTTCAATGTTACCCTTCAGAGCCCATTTCCGTTTGATGTAAGCCCTTACAACTTTGATGTTTGGGCGCGAACCCATAAATTTGCCTACCAGGGAGTTTGACATCTTGTTTATATTATGATCCAAAACTAGATCAGGGATAGAGATAGCGAACTTTCCACCAGTTGGATAAAAAATATTCTTGACGAGAGGTAAAGTGGATTTACCAGATGGTTTTGTTCCAAAAAGGGATGACCATTTTCTAGATTCTTTTCCATTCTCCAAGGTCTCTTCACGTGGGCTGGATCCCTCCCCTAAAAACCCAGAACCCACTTTCTTCTCTGGCAGAGTACGACCAGTCTGCGGAATGTCAACAACCTTCGAAATATCCAGAGGCTTTTCCTTCTCTCCCATAGGACCAGCTCCTTCGATCTGGCCGCTCCCACTAGTCTGCAGAATGTCAACAACCTTTGGAATATCCGAAGGCTTTTCCTTCTCTCCCATAGGACCAACTCCTTCATTCTGACCGCTCCCACCATTGGAACCAAAGTTCCCGCCTTTCAGAAAATTTGAATTTTGAATTCTCCCATTGCCACTTCCTACTCCTCCCAGCTCCATCCTAGTTAACTCCTCTCCTAAATCTCGGGATGAAATAAATGGGAAGAAGCTATAAAATTATGTTGTTTTAGCTTGGTCTTCTGGTTTTACTCTGATCTGATTGTAACCAGAAAAACCATCCATAAGTGCTAGCATTTCATTCCCTACTATAAGATCTACAATTATGTCAATACTTGGGGGCGGGAAATCATCTTTAGGACAAGCCTTGTTAAGATATCTAAAATCTATATGGATCCGGATGCCCCTAGAATGTTTAGTCACTGGGACTCAATTGGAAATCCACTTTGCATATTTGATAGGTTTGATGAAGCCCACATCTAATAGCTTCTGAAATTCGATCTTGACTAGTAAAAGTATATGAGGATGCATTTTTCTCAATTTTTGCTTGTATGGATTTACTCCTGGTAAGAGAGGTAAGTGATGCAATACCAACTTGGGGTCCAATCCTGGCATATCTGCATAAGACCATGCAAAGTTGATGGGTCTTTGCTTGAAGAAGAGGATGAAGTTATCCTTCTCCATAGGATTTAGAGATTTTGATAGATGAATCTTTTTTATATTTTCCAAATCTCCAATGTTGACTTCTTCTGTTTCCTCCATAAGGAGTGTTGATTGTTCTCTATCAATGGGAAGATCATCCAGTCTTCCTCTATCCATTATTTTTGTCTCTTCTGAGTCGTCTAGATTCAAGGATGATATAGCCTCACCAAAGTATGTTGTTATGTCCAAGTCTATTGCAAATTACGCCTTATGATCCCCATAGGGAAATCCTTCTCCGAAACCAAGGAATTTTGCATTAGCTTCGTCATTCTTGAACCAGTCCAGATTTCATGAGTCCTCTTGCCCTCAGTCAATTAGATGTGAATGCACAAGGGGTAGATCTTTGTTTTTTTTGTTAGAGAAGTGTCTGACACCATGAAAATCTGGTTGTTCTGAACATATTCATAGACAGTGTCATCATGAATGAGTGGTTGATTGTCATATGTCATGTCTGTTGTCCGTGGGCTACTGTCTTAGTCATGAGAATCTGTCACACTTTCTATAAATGTTCCATTATCTGAGGCTGTGTCACTTATCTCATCTTGTTCTTGTAACAAAATTTATTCTTGATTTGTGGATCTTCTTTGTGTGGTGGAGACTCTTCTTAGACCTGGTATTAGACGTTGCAGTCTTTCTTCATTTGACTCATTAGGTGGAGCTAAGTTTGTTTCCCTTGGTGAAAGTATTGACAAAATCCATGGATTAGGTTCATTGGCAAGTGGTAATCTAGTTTATGTCACCACATTTGCTTGTGAAATTGTTTCAGGCACCATATTCTTAGGTGATGTCTCATTAGTTTCTTGTAGAAGACATTTGAGATCTTCACCATTTGATTTTGTACTAGGGTATGTTGCTACTTGCTTGCTTCTATGGGACGAAGGAGGAAGTACCCGTGTTGATAACTGATTTTGAGGTATATACTTTGATGCTAGTCTTAGCTTATTTAGTATGTCCAGTGATCATTGTATGGCCTCTGTTATCTTTGTAACATGTTTATACCCTAACCCTTGATTCTTTAGGTTCTCCTGAGATAAAACATTTTCTATTCTTCCTTGTTGTTGTAGTCCCAAGCTTGTGGTACCATCATACCCATGTTTCTATAGCATTTTAAAACCACTGCCATGATGATCTAAGGGTAACCGGGCTATTGTCATGTCATATTCTTCTCTATATAACCAATGATTGACATCTTCTTCTAGGGATTCTTTATCTAAGTCTACCCATCTGATGAATGAGCATGAATCTAAGTATTTGAGTATCTTCTTTACTTTATCTTGTTTCATCATAGTATTCTGAGGTTTCCCAAAAGATCTTGGAGAAAGAGATAATTATCTAAGATTTGATGTACTGGAGATATAATATTCCCCACAACCAATATACTTAATTTGTAAAGAAGATATTATAGGTGTATTTTTTTGTGCTTCTTTGATTGTCAATGATTCCATTTGTGTGGTAAGTGGTGCTGCTTGATTATTTTGAACTTGATTGTCTATGCTTGCTCTTAAAGTATTGCAGTGTTGAAAGGGGTTAGGATCCCCATGCACAATTATTTCTACTCCATTGATTGGGAATTTGATGCATTGATGAAATGTATATGGCACCGCCTACATGGCATGTATCCATGGGTGTCCTAATTGCATGTTATATCCTATTTCTTTGTCCAACACTTGGAATTTGATGTTTGTAGTAACTGGTCCAATTTGTAATGGTAATGTGACCAACCCTTCAGAAGGACATTCCTCATCATCATAGGCCTTGATGTTCTTCTTCTTCATTAAGTCTATGTAAAATCGAGAATAACCTAATTCCTTGATCAACTTAAGGGTATAGATAGTTAGTCCCGCCCCTCCATCTATGAGCACCCTTCTTATCCTCTTGTTATGAACATAGGCTTCTAGATGTAAAGGATCATTGTGCCTGATTCTATCTGTGGGGATGTCTCTCTCTGTGAAGGACACCCTAGATGAAGTAGTTATAGTACCCACCATTGCTTGTAATACACTTTCATCCATGTCTCTAGATACAATTGAATCTTGCAATGCCTTATCTAGAATATTTCTATGAGTTGGTGAGATTCTGAGTAACTCAAAGAGTGAGATTTGAGCGGGAGTCTTTTTTAGCTGATCCACAATATTAAAGTTGCTTGCTTGATGAGGTGCCTAAGGAGGTACCCCTTGTAATGTGACTTTGGATCTACGGGTTACCACTGCACAATCTCTATTTCTAGGGTTGATGGAGATGGTTGCTACCATTGCCTCCCCTTCACTAATTGCATTGATTGTATAGTCGTATGCAACCTTGGTGTAGTTGGCCGTATTGCCATGTCCTTTTGATGTAGATGCTTGTCCTTGATTATGCTTCACAAAAGGATCTTTGTTTATGATATGTGCCTACTTTGTTGATCCTTTATCTGTATATGTTGTTACATCACCTTGGTCTATGAGGTCCTGGATGAGGTACTTGTGCTTGTAACAACTAGATGTTTTTTGTCTCTTGGAGTGATGATAATAACAAATCATTTTCATTCCACCAGGCTAGTTTGAATTGGCCTAGCTCATACGGTCTTGCTTATGGAATTGTGATCATGTTTGTTTATATCAATTTCTTTAGAGTAGCATCAATAGGCTCCCCCAAAGGTGTGAAATTTCTTTTTGGTGCCATATTTCTTGGAGGTCTAACTGCATTGGATTGGACTGCATTGGTAGTGGTCGTAGTTGCATTATTTCCTTGTGATTGATTCACATTTTGGTTTGGTCCTTGTAATGATAGTGCGGGTTGAGCTCTATTGACCACTCTTGCATCAACCGCACCATCATTTATAACATTCTTGTTCCTTGACCAAAATTTGGGTTTATCTGCATTTGTATTGTTGGGTGTTCCTTAATGTTTACTATTTTTAATGATACGTTGCTCCAACAATCCCTTCTCACATTTCAGACCTTTTTATGTGATATCCTTGAATCTATCTAATTATTGCATTTGCAAAGGATATTTGACTGGTGGATTGAGATTTTTGCTGAATATGTCCCCTTATTCTGCCTTTGGTATATTGCTTGGATACCTTCTATACAATGACCTCCATCTTTGTAAGAACATAGGAAAGGTCTCTGTTTCTTTATTCTTTGTGGTGCACAAATCTATCAGGCTCATTGGATTATCTATATTATGAGAGAAGTTTGAGATAAACAACTCTGCTAACTCTCCCCATGAAGTAATTCTAGGAGGTAGATGTGAGAACCATTCCAATGTAGACCCTCCAATACTTTTGGGAAATAGTCTTAGTGGATAAGTGTCTTCGTGTGCCACTTCTATGCAAGATGTGAAAAATTCTCTTATATAATCTCTTGGATCATCCTTTCCTTTGTATTTATCAAACTTAGGTGTCTCAAAGTGCAGAGGAAAGGGTGACATGTATATAGACCTATCATAGGGATAAGGTCTAAGATCTTCCATTGTGTAGCTTTTCTTGTCCTTGCTTGCTTGCATGCTCACCATTTGCTTTTGTAAGTGATGTCATGGAAATGGGGACAAGGCAACAACAAAGTTCAATGTTAATAAGTTAGTTTCAACCATAAAAACAAAACAAAGAACTAAAAACCATTCCAAACATATCAAAAGAGATTTCAAAAAGCATGAAAGAAGTTTAACAAAATAAAAGAAAGGAGAAGAACCTCCCTAAGATGCTTCCATGATGCCTTTCGATGCTTCTCCCTTGTTTCTCCCCTCTCCAAGTCCTAAATGAGTGTAGCTCTCAGCTTTTAGCACTAGCCATGGATGCCATATGGAGATTCAAGATGGTTGAATATGATAAGCAAACGCTATGCAAGTGTAGATAGTGATGCTATGAAAAAGCTCTATGCTAATACCAGTATAACAACAATACTCTAATGCTTCCCTTTTTGCTTGAGGAGAAGGGTTCTATTTATAGAAGAAATGGGGAAATGAAGGGTTAAGATTGAACAATCTTAACAAGGGTTAGGATTGAAAGATATTCAATCCATGTGAGACTTTCAACCCAATCCCATGTTGACAAGTGTCACTATGAGGAGGCTTGAGAGGAGAGATAAGGAGCATTAAATGTTTGAGGGGACATGATGGTTACCCTAGTCAAAGAAATAAATGCTTTGAAGAGACACATGGGTTACATGAGGGTTAAGTTAGGGGTCAAAGTCCTTAACCATGGGTGCAAGTGGAATTAACCATTAATGGTCATGTAAGAGCCATAAGTGGTTTGGAAGACTTTAGAGGTTAATTTGTTGAACACACAAAGCATTAATTGATTTTCAAAGACTTTGGAGTCTTTGAGAAGTGACTTCAATTTGCTTAGGAATGTGACAATATTTAGGGGATGGATTAGGTTAATTAGGAAAGGTTTAGAAGAATTTAGAAGGGGTTTAGGCATGCAAGTGGATTTTGTAGGAAAATGCAAGTGGGAGGAATTTTGGTATTTTCAATTAAAATAAAATCATTTATTTCAATTAAATGGTGTAATTTGCATTTGGATAAATATTCAAATAAATATTAATTTATTTAAATGAGAAAAAGGAAGATAAAACATTAAAATGCTTGAAGACTTTGAGGGAAACCATTAAAGGCTTGAAGACTTTAAGGGAAGCAATTAAAGTCTTAAGAAGACTTTAAGGGAAGCCATTAAGTTTGAAGACTTTAAGGGAAACCATTAAAGGCTTAAGAAGACTATAGAAGGAAGCCATCAAGTTTGAAGACTTTAAGGGAAACCATTAAAGGTTTCAAGTGGGTGAGGATAAATAGGATTTTAAATAAATAATTTATTTAAAATAGTTGTGCAACTTGCATTTGTAGGAAAATGCAAGTGGGTGGAGAATAAAGGTGATTTAAATAAATGATTTATTTAAAATAGTTGTGCAACTTGCATTTGTAGGAAAATGCAAGTGGGTAGAGGATAAAGGTGATTTAAATAAATAATTTATTTAAAATAGTTGTGCAACTTGCATTTGTAGGAAAATACAAGTGGGTGGAGGATAAAGGTGATTTAAATAAATAATTTATTTATTTAAATGTGAGAGGTGGGATTTTGGGGGAATTTAAATAAATATTAATTTATTTAAATGTGAGAGAAGATTTAATTAAATAAATATGATTTATTTATTTAATTAATGGTCTGAATTTGGTTAAGTGAATTAAATCAAATAAATTGAATAATTTATTTAATTAATAGGAGAAGAGGGTTAAGATGAATTAATTAAATATATTAATTTAATTAATTATTAATTGATGGTTAAATAATCAAATAAATATTAAATATTCATTTAATTAAGTGGACAGATTTATGCGTCTCTACATTCCTTGAGGAACAAGGGAGGAGCAAGACTACTAACTTTTGAATGTTTTAATTGACACATAGGTCATTCTCTTGCGTTTTTGTTCTCAATTTAGCACCTTCGCAAATTGATACTTTAGCGCTATTGTCTATATTGTTGCTCTTTCATGTTAAATAACACTTCTGTTTTCACACAGAGTAGAGCTATTGTAACAAAGAGTTGTAAGAAAATTCCTTGTAACTGAAAACCAAAAATTTTAGGCTTGTAGAAGCCCACCAAAACATGCGGATTTTTCTAGCTAATTATCTTTTGTGCAGGTTTTAACTAACCCCTACAATAGGATTTTTTAGCAATTTTAGCTTAGGAAATAAATTTGTTCATATTTCTAACTTCGTCTTTCAAGTTAGGATAAAATAAATTCATTTTCCTTTTGGGTTAAAATCAACTACACATCATTTGGAGTTTTAAAAAGAACCACATCTTTCATTTAGAGCTCTAAAAAGAATCACACTTGTTCAAAGTTAAAAAGAATCACAAAAACAAACACGCAAATTTTTTTTTTTTGCAAAGTTAGGAACAAATTCTTTTGGTGCTTAAAATCAACAAGACAAATTTTATTTCTTGCATCAAGATAAAACTCACAATCCACACTTCCATTTTTGGTGCAAATAAAATTCACAATCAACTTGTCTCATTTTTAAAGAAATTTTACTTCATGCAAACATGTTTTTCATTAAGTTGACTAGGATTTTAAAATTCTAGTTTACTCAAACAAATGCCTTTGAAAATTAAAAAGAACACCATGATTGTTGGAGCAACATCTCCAAATAGATAGAAAATCATTGCGATGACAAGTTAAAAGGAACAAGTGAATTTTGTGTTTGGCACACTTGTGCAAAAGAGTTGGTCGAGTGGTCCTACTTCTAACACACACTATCCTCTCCCTTGGCTCTCGTGGTCCTAGGTGCAAGAGAAAAGTGTTAGTAACACTCAAATTTTATCTTTTTAAGAGAGGCCTGCCAAGGGATCGATACTCTTGGGAACGACCTCGAGCGGTAAATCCTTCGAGCCGCTATAGAAATCAGGTGTGAGTGAAAGCTGTAGCCTTGGGTATAGTTGTTCCTACAGTGTAACTGGCTGAAAGGACAAATGGGCCCCACCACTAGTTACAAGGCTCTTAAGTGAGTCACTGCAGAATGAACTTATGTCCAAAAACATCGAACATGACTAAACACCTTTAAGTAGTAGCCCACCCATTCTATTGATTGAGGATATTTGCGATATAATTTAGTGCAAGAGCATAGATGGTTTTGCTCCCAAGATACTCACCATACATATTTCCTTGAGTAGAAACATAGCTTTTTGAAAAGTTACTTGTGGCTTGATAAAAGTGGTGACTCCCCCATCATAGGGATCATCTATTTGTTATGCTCGTGCAAGACTTAGTATATCACATCCTTACCTGCCACGATGGGATTCATAAGGTATGTAGTACCAAAGTCGAAGAAATATCAAGATGTGGGCTAAATTTATCACAACTGGCCATTTGACCTTAGGGATAAAAAGTGTTTGAAGTGTGTTCGTTTTAAAGACCAAGTGCAAATTGAGCCGACTTCAGGCTTTGGAAATACACCTTAAAATACATCTAAAGGAAGGGTCATATACAAGTCCAAGGATTGGGTTGATCTAGACCCATACTCATTTGTGCCTTTGGGGGCAACATTCTTGTGTTTATGTGCTTGCTTTGTTTTCTTGTCAAAGAAAAATCAGAAAAAAAATCACTTCCAAAAACAAAGTATTCATCCAAGCAAACATTTCTCAAAACAACCAAACACATCAAAAACAAAGTGCAAACAACAAAGAGTCAAATTTTATGACCACTCTTCACATCTTGCGAAAGAAGAAGCGTCATCAGAATATCAACTTGAAAAGAAGACCATTAAGCTCAAAGGCTTTGTTCAAAAGGAGGAAATTCTTCTATATAAATAGACAAATCTTTGTCTCACATAGAGTCTTTCTATGTCACATGCGTCTCTACCTTCAAGGCAAAACAAACGAATTTGATTTAGAATCATTGAACCGCAGAGCTTTTATGCAATATAGAGCTCTGAGTTATCACAAAAACCAAGGAGGTAAGATTAATCCCAACTTTTTCCCAAACATCTGTATCACATACAACGTAGCTCGAGAAATACCACCAACACCCGAAAGGGAAGAGGTAGAGTTTGTCCCATTTGCGACACAAAGCTTTTATTGAAGTTAATTTTTTTTTCATCCATTATCTTACTCATACATCATCACTTCATCATCAATTCGTTCCAACTCTCAAAACATTAAGAGGTTCTTGCTCCAAGTTCTCTTTTTAGATATTGCTTGAATCAAATGCATCACATCACTTTTTAGATTGTTTCTACATCTAGGATAAGCTCATCCTAAGAGACACATCTATGCAAGTTAAAACTAGTTCATGAGTGAATCCTCTCATTACTAGGTAGTTAAATCTGTAACACATCTCAGATTTCTCTACACCTTATCACATCCAACCTTATCAAAACAAACAAGCAATTCAAAGAAGGAATTTCGGTTACATCTACCTTAAAAGTGCTGGAGATCTACATGCAACACAATTCACCAACCATCAATCTCTCATTTCATCAAAAACTCATCATCATTTTCACACAACTTCAGCAAAAGCTTGTAAACAAAATGGCCCAAACCTGATCACAGTCAAGGCAACAAGAAATGGAAATGGAAGAAGAAGAGGAAAATCTCAATGAATTTCAAGAAGCACTTGGAGGAAATGCAAATGACAAAAACCCAAGTACTCCCACTCCTGCAACAATAGAAAGGGCCCAACATAACCCTCTCTTTAACAAACTTTTTGATGAAATACTCAGGAGCAATGCGGATGCTCACTTTTTAAAGCTCGCTCAAGAAGGAGAAAAACTCCCCTCTGACTTTGATCTTGCCCAATTAAGACAAGCATCAGAAAGACAAAGTCGCCATGAAGAGGAAAGACGTAGAGATCCCATCAGATATAACATTCCTCGAGGTAACCCACCACCTCCTCCTCCAACTGAAATGGAGATGTTGCAGCAACAAGTCGAGAATCTCGCCCAACAACTTCATAGTGGTGTCAAGACCAACCAATTCTCACTCAATGACATCTATCCTTATCCTTTTGATCAAAATATTTATATGCCACCCTTTCCACGAGGATTTGAAACACCTAAATTTGAAAAATATAGAGGAAAGGGGGATCCCCGCGATCATGTCAGAGAATTTCATTCCGCTTGTCTCGAAGTGGCATATGAAGACACCTACCTAATGCACCTTTTTCCCCAAAGCTTGGGAGGAACAACCACATCATGGTTTTCCCGACTATCAGGTGGCATTAGAACATTTGAGGAACTCATCCAGAAGTTCCTAGCTCATTACTCTCATAACATTGAACGCGACATCACCATGGCCGATCTGTGCAACACCAAACAAAAACCAGGTGAACTATTCTCAGTATTCCTGCAACGATGGTGCCAAATGTCTAGCAGACGTTCTCTTCAGTTACCTGAATGAGAACTAGTGGAAATATTCATTTCCAACTTAAACAAAGTAATGGAATTTCACCTGGATGTCAAAGACACAGACTCTTTTAACGATATGATCACCGAGGGTTTGAAGTGTGAACGGGCACTCATCAAGAAAGGACTCATCAAAATCTATAATGAACCAAAGGATGGTCCTCGCCCACGCTTCAATAGTGATAAACCAAGCTTCTGGAACAAAAAATAGAATATCATCAACGATGGGGTTGTGGATGCCAGGACTATACAAAGTGTACAACCTGTGGTTTGGTTTGCAGGACAAAATCCTCCACCTCAGAATAACACAAATGTTCCTTCTAATCAAGGTCGCATCACATCTCACGATGAACCAAGACCTCATCAGCAAAAACAAAAACGCACATACACTCCCTTAGGGGAACCCATTGAAACAGTATTGCGACAACTCATTTCTCAAAATTTGGTTACTCTCCCTAAAACATCAAACTATGAACCTCAGGTCAAACCCGCATGGTGGTGAGATACTGAACACTATGATTTCCACCAAGGGAAAGGACATTGACCAAGGAGAAATTGAAATAGAAGGACATGACCCAAAAACAACAAACAATGATCATCTGATGTTCAAAAATCCACTTCCATCACAAGAGCAAAGGGGTCCTTCCACTTCCAGACGAGGCACTGATACCACAGATTATACACAGGCTACGTATAATTACACTGTAAATCATCTATATGATGCCAGTGAACAAGTTGCAACTATAACCTTCAAAAATCCCAACTCAAATTGCAATGTTGTTATACGTCGCGGTAAGGTTACCATAAAGGCAGCTCCACAAGGCACCACCTCCATCCCAAAGCAATACAATCTTGTGGAACAATTAGACAAAACCCTTGCACTTATATCCATTTTAGAGCTATTGCGCCTATCGCCATCTCATAAAACTATCTTGGATCAAGCACTCCAAGAGGCGTCAGTCCCTGCAAATCTGAATACAGACCAATTTAAAGCCATGGTTGGAAGTCTAAAGTTAGCACCTTGTCTCACTTTTTCCGAAAGTGACAACTCTTCCTTCCAGCAACCTCATAACGCTTCGCTACACATTGAAGGCTTTATCAACCAGCACAGGATCAAGCGAGTCTTGATCGATAATGGAGCAGGCTTAAATATTTGTACACTACAATTGGTCACAACATTGGGATATGCCATAGAATCAGTGGATCCCCATAAGAAGATCACAATCAAAGCCTATGATGATGTAGAACGTTCATCCAAAGGAGCTGTGGTACTACCAATCCGAGTTGGCCCTGTGGTAAAGCATATCATCTGTCAGGTTCTAGACCTTCCTCTGCCATACAATCTATTGTTAGGAAGACCTTGGATACATGCCATGCAAGCCATTCCATCTACCTACCATCAATGTATCAAGTTCCCACATAACGGTGTAGAGATCACAATCCTGGGCGATGCAAATCCCTTTGCGTATTGCCATAATATCAGGCATCAACCAGAGATTACCATTCCTAATAATAGAGAAGCCATTTCCTCCACATCATATATAAGTCCCACCTCTCTTGCCAGTTTGAACACCACTATACCAAAGCAAGAAAAGCTTGAGATGAAAGTAGCAGAGGAAGGCCCTAGGGAATACAACTTGAGTCAACTCTTTTATGTGGGACAAATGCCCACTTCTCCTAGAACACATGGTAAACCATAGTAGTTACTCCAGCAACCACTAATCATGCCAGCATGTGCTTTGACACCTTTCATCCTTGGAAAGAGTCAAGAAGAAGAAACCCAAGATGAGGACTTAGCAGAATGGATCTATAAAGATCCCATCACCACTGATATACCGCAAGTTAAGCTGCCTACAGATTAGTATGGCAAAGGTCTCCTCATTATGAAAAGAATGGGGTATGATGGTCAGAGTGCTTTGGGATGTTGCAAACAAGGACGACATGAACCTCTGCTGCCGGAATTAAAGACCAAAGGTAATACAGGCCTAGGCTTTGAAAAAGAGATCTTTCCTAAACTCAAATTCAAAGGAAAACCCAGCAAACCATTATGTCAACCTACTACAAAAAGGACACCTTTCATTATCAAAGCAACATCGAGCACTATCACAACTACCCCACCGAGGCTCAAAATCCCAACACAACCATCACCAATGCCACTCATCCCACCAAACAAACTCGTAATCCCATCAACAACACCATTAGCAGTAGCAACTGTATCAGAACCCGCAGCAGCATCTATGGCACCAGTAGTTCCAGCAAAAGCCACTGAGTTAATATTACCGATACTCCCTGTACCAGATTCCTTGATCCCCATCAACCTTCCTACAACACCAATCACTACAAAGGTACATCAACCAATCACACCTGCAGTATTTAACTCAAAAGACATCCCAGTATGGTATAGTAATCGGATGCTGGAAAGTGACTCAGAGACTGACTCACATGAGTGGGAATTTGATTCTGTACAGCTTAACACTTCAGATGAGGAAGATGCATCACTACCTCTGCCACACAAAGATATCCCTGTTTATGGAGAAGCACAGATAAAGACCACTTGGGTTCCTAAACTGGAAACATCTTCCACAGACCCTACGTCTCATCCTACGCCTGATTCTGACAGGGAGAGTACCATTAAAAACCTTCACCATAACGTCTTAACCCTCACTGATACATCTAACACACTTAACCTAATCGATGAAGTAATGCCCATTATCCACCCTGAACTCATCGAATGGAACCAACCAAATTCCCCATGCCTTGACTTCTTCCAAAATGATGAGGCCATCATTGACTTTTTGGAATTAAGGGATAACCTACCAAGTGGGGATCACAAAGCTGGATTCGCCATCGAACTTAATAGTGCATCATACTTCGGGGCAGATGCCAAACCTTTCAGCTGCAAAAATATAACAATAAAACATGGATCTTCCAGTGAAAACCACACTGTGGCACTATTTGATCCAACAAAAGTAAAAAGAAAGAGCGTATCCAATGGTGAAAACCTCTCTGAGGCGCCTAAGGATGAAGGGTTTGACATTCTCCCTGCTAATGCACAACAGGAACGATCAACGATTCTCATCGAGGAAACCAAAGAATACAATGTGGGGACTCCTGAAAATCCTCATCTCATACATCTAGCATCTCTTCTCACTCCAGAGGAACAACCTAAGTTTATAGAGTTCTTCCAGAAGCGTCAGATCAACTTTGCATGGTCATATGCAGACATGCCTGGGCTTGATCCTGATTTAGTCATGCATCACCTCATCATCACAGAAGGAGCCAAACCTGTCAAGCAGAAGCTTTGTAAGATGCATCCTCAAATTGCAGTACTAGTCAAAATAGAACTCAAGAAACTCCTAGATGTTGGTTTCATTAGACCAATTGATTATGCAGAATGGATCTCCAATATTGTGCCTATCGGCAAACCAAAAGGGGGCATCCACATGTGTACTGACTTCAGAGATCTGAATAAGGCCTGTCCTAAGGATGACTTCCCCCTACCAAATATCGACATCATAGTGGATCTGACAGTCGAACATGCCATGCTTTAACTCATGGATGGCTTTTCAGGATACAATCAGATAAATATCACACCAGAAGATCAACATAAGACAACCTTCACCTGTCCATGGGGAACATATTGCTAGAATGTGATGCCTTTCGGTCTCAAGAATGCAGGAGCAACCTATCAAAGAGAAATGACCACCATGTTCCATGACATGATGCATACTATGATGGAAGATTATGTGGATGACTTACTAGAAAAATCACTCACCAGAGAAGGGCATCTCCACATCATAGATAAAATCTTTGATAGACTGGAACAATACCATGTTCGACTCAACCCAAAGAAATGTGTCTTTGGAGTAACCTCCAGGAAGCTTCTAGGATACATTGTCTCAAGCAAAGGTATTGAGGTTGACCCAGCAAAGGTAAAAGCAATCATGGACATGCCACCTCCAAAGAATATCAATCAGCTAAGGACATTACAAGGACAACTTCAATCCATTCGAAGATTCATTGCACAACTGGCTAATAAGTGTCACCCATTTACACACCTGCTACACAAGAACATTCGCTTTCAGTGGGATGCCCGATGCCAGCAAGCATTTCAGATGCTTAAAGACTATCTCATGAATCCACCATTACTGATGCCACCAGATCCAAGTAGACCATTGTTACTCTATATCTCAGCAACAAGTACAACATTGGGTGTACTACTGGCACAACATAATGCAGAAGGAAAAGAGTGTGCTGTTTACTACATCTCTCACACACTGGTGGGCTATGAACTCAATTACACGCCTATTGAGCGAGCTTGTCTAGTAGTAATCTTAGCAGCCACTAAACTGAGGCACTATCTGTTAATACACAAAGTACAACTCATTGCAAAGATTGATCCACTCAAGTATTTACTCAGCAAAGCAGCATTGACAGGCCGCTTGGCCAAATGGGTGATGATTCTAAGTGAATTTGACATCGAGTATGTAGACCGTAAAGCTATCAAAGGGCAGGTTATTACAGATCAGTTGGCCGATGCACCACTCATAGACGAGCATCCTCTCATTTCCAGTTTTCCAGATGAAGAGATATTCATGATCACAACAGCACAACCATGGAAACTATACTTTGATGGTTCGTACACTAGACATGGCTCGGGGGCAAGCATTCTGTTTATCAAACCTCAAGGTGATAGCATCCCGAAGTCTTATAGGCTCACATTTCCATGCACCAACAACATATCAGAGTATGAGGCCTTGATCACAGGACTCAGGCTAGCCGTACAATGGAAATTACAAGAACTACAAGTATATGGCGACTCCCAACTAGTCATTCGACAAGCAACAGATGAATATTAGACCAAGGATGATAAACTCATGCCATATAAGAAAATGGTGGACAATCTAAAGACATCATTTTCTACTATCACTTTTGAGTAGATACCAAATGATCAGAATCGAGCTGCTGACGCTATGGGTACCATCACATCTCTCCTAGATCTTCCACAAAATTCAACACGCTACGAGTTCTTGGTAGAACAGCTTTGGATCCCCACTTATGATATCCCCGAATTTGAAATGATATGTCGCCTTATTGGTTCTGAATCGCCATGGTATGGTGAATTCTACACCTATCTCCTTGATCAAACCCTTCCTCCCAACCAATCGAATAACCAACGTAAAACCTTCATTCGCCAAACTACTCGATATACCATTATTGCCGAAACCCTATACCGATGCGGTATTGATGGTACTCTCCTTCGATGTCTAGAACAAGGTGAGATAACAAAGGCCTTGGAAGAGGTACATGAAGGAATATGTGGAACCCATGCAAGTGGTCCATCACTAGCCAAGAAACTCCTGTACAATGGATACTATTGGCCATCTATGGAAAAAGACTCCTACTACTTTGTCAAGAAGTGCAAGAAATGCCAAGTTCATGGCGACCTAATACATGCACCAGCATAGGAATTGCAACCAATCACAACACCATGGCCTTTTTGTCAATGGGGCCTTGACCTTGTGGGTAAGATTCATCCATCTTCATCTAATGGCCATAAATTCATTATTACCACCATCGAATATTTCACAAAGTGGATCGAAGCTGTTCCACTTACCCAAGTCACCGGAAAGCAGATCGCCTCATTCATCCTCAACTACATCATCTGCCGGTATGGTGTGCCCATGTCCATCATCACAGATAACGGTCTTCCTTTCAAAAATCAGGATGTTCGTGAACTTTGTGAGAAATTTCACATCCAACACCGCTTTTCCACCCCCTATTACCCACAAGGCAATGGCCAGGCCGAAGCATCCAATAAAAACATATTAAGAATCCTCAAGAAGACAGTCAATGATGCCGACCGTGATTGGCATGCTCAACTAAATCCAGCGCTATGGGCATATCGAACTAGCATTCGAACCCCTACAAGTGCAATTCCTTATTCGTTGGTCTATGGTGCAGAAGCTATCTTGCCTATTGAGGTCGAGATACCATCATTACGGGTTTCCTTGCACAATCTCATCGATGATGAAGCATACAGAGTATCCCATCTTCAGGACTTAGAGTTACTTGATGAGAAGTGATAAGCTGCATACAATCACCTCAAAGCCTATCAGCAGCGCATGAGTAGAAGATACAATCACCGAGTTAGATCTCATACATTTGAGGTAGGTGATCTTGTTCTACGAGAGAATCCTCGCAACCAACCAAACAGAGAACATCAAGAAAAGTTTAAATCAAATTGGCTGGGTCCATATGTTGTCACTACTGTATTTGGGTCCGGGGCATATCAGTTGGCTACTTCAGAAGGAGAACCATTAACAGATCCAATCAACAGCATGCACCTCAAACGGTTTTACACATAAGCTGCACAGAGCATCAGGCTCCCATATATACTGGCAAAAATACCAAAAACATCCAGATAAATGACCTGAAGAAAATACAAAAACATCAAAAGAGTAAAAAATAAATAAAAAAATCATGCATCCAAACGGTGAACAACCACTCCGGTGGCACCTTGGGTAAGTGCGGTGGTGAAAACCTGGCAAACAAGCGCCACTCGTAAAAGGCTATGGCTCCATTGTCTTTCAAACTTGTTGCGATCACATCTACTTCATACATACATCCATCCATCCATCAACCATGGCTTGTTATAAATCTAAGAATCCAAGAAAGTACTACATGCATCCTGCATCCCGCTTTTTTATAGTCATGTCTAAACTGGGGGCAATTCCCTTAAACTATTGATGGAAGTGGATTCTACATTGTCTTGTGATTCATTAAAGTTCTTCATTTAAAACTATCTCACAAAATCCACAAACATTCAAAACAATTCAAAATCCAAAAACATCAAAAAACATCAAAAATCACACAAAAACATGGCAACACATTGTACATACTCATCCGTGCAAATACCAAACAAGCATTGAAAAAATCCTCGCACAATGATCACTTATCAAATCGACCAAACAATCAACATCACCACACAATCAACATCAATGAATCAAAACTGTCTTTAGCAAGGATGCATCCTTCCTTACCAAAACAAAGACAAAAATGACATTTTCTTTGACAAGAAAATTATGTTAAGCTATCAAATACTTGGTTCATTTGTGAGTAATTCATTTGTTTATCTATATCGGGATCTTTCAATCCTTATTTTGTATCATCTGCGCATTATTTCCGATGAAGTTCTGGGGCATGTACTAATGGTGTCTACGTGGGAAGTTCACTAAGTTACGTGATCATAGGCAAAAATAAAGTCATAGATCACTACGGCTTGCTGACTACAGCGTATACCTCGACCATATGAGCATGAACCATTACCAAGGATCTATATTCTTTATTCTTTATGTATATACTATTTGTTTGTAGGTACAATGCTTTTTCTTTGGTTCCTCCTACCTCATCCAAACTAGATAAAGATTTTATCTCTTATTATGGTATGCACTTGTCTCAGGATATGATCAACCTAAGATCAAGGAGGACGATCCAAGTCATGCATGAAAGGAGATAATCCTTGCCTATTCTGCAAGCAATACTCAGGTCAACTTGATCCATTATATCAAGTTGCTTGTATTAACTTGTAATATCAAAATCCATGTAAGAAATACTCTGGTAATCTTGAATCTTTATGTCAAGTTGCTTGTATTTTCTTACAACATTTTAAAGCTCAATGATGAAAAATAAAGCACCATGGATCATCATTCCATCTCATTTGTATATATTGTATTCTGTTGCATTCCATCCATCCATACATTCATAAATAGCTGCATATGATTCATACATAGTAATGACAATGGATACTCTATTTTCCTCTTCTTCCATAGGAATGTAATAGGTCCTCCATTTCTTCTATCTAACATTGAACCCCACCCTCCCCATCTCGATAATCACCATCACATACCCTACATCGTGTCAATCAA
Organism: Cryptomeria japonica; assembly: GCF_030272615.1. NCBI lineage: Eukaryota > Viridiplantae > Streptophyta > Pinopsida > Cupressales > Cupressaceae > Cryptomeria > Cryptomeria japonica. The sequence continues at coordinate 413,375,117 of NC_081414.1, read as the reverse complement.
CCTAATCAAGCCACGTTCATCACCATCCATCTCTAAATAGGAGGGATTGTGTTTCCTATCCTAAGTCATCCAATAAGTCAAGAAAGTTACTCTATCTGCATAGGTACATCAACTCACACACACCTAGACTATCAACAGATACTCTGATCAAGTATCTTCGGATCTCAACAAGTAATCGATTATGGAAAACCTAGACTACAACAGGCATTTATCATAATGACCTAGTCTCAACGGGGCTGCCATGATTCCCCACAACCATGCATCACACACACACACAATCAATTGATCAACCAATCAAACACAATTCAATGGACAATTACATCAATTGTCTACGTCTCAACTTGTATTTTTCTTCATATACCTTGACTTCATTGGGCAATTACATCAATTGTCTAAGTCACATCAGGTCACTTTGATTCACTTACTCAGATTTTATCATGTCCAAGCGACCAACTGACATCAACTGTCACACTTTGACTTGACCGGGGCAATTAAACCGATTGCACCAGATTGTCCAACCAATTTTGATCAATTGTATAGCATCAATCCAAACCCCACACTACATCTACTATGTATCTCTTGCATAACCTCAGGGTACTCGCTGGCTTGTTGTTTCTTCATATTCACTCCATTTTCTCCCATTCTTTCATCATTAGTTCTAATTTCTTCTATTCTACCTCCCCTCTACTTTTCATTCTTTTTCGAGAGATCGCCCAATTTTTTGAAATTTTTCGGCCCATCTCTTGAGGGGGCATACCACCCATTAAATTAACATTTTCTGGGGCATTTTCTTCACACCTATTTTTCTTTCTTTGAAACGATGCGATAAAACCGCACTGTCTCAAAGAGGGGCAAATGTAGTCACATAAATCTGTCCACTTAATTAAATGAATATTTAATATTTATTTGATTATTTAACCATCAATTAATAATTAATTAAATTAATATATTTAATTAATTCATCTTAACCCTCTTCTCCTATTAATTAAATAAATTATTCAATTTATTTGATTTAATTCACTTAACCAAATTCAGACCATTAATTAAATAATAAATCATATTTATTTAATTAAATCTTCTCTCACATTTAAATAAATTAATATTTATTTAAATTCCCCCAAAATCCCACCTCTCACATTTAAATAAATAAATAATTTATTTAAATCACCTTTATCCTCCACCCACTTGTATTTTCCTACAAATGCAAGTTGCACAACTATTTTAAATAAATTATTTATTTAAATCACCTTTATCCTCCACCCACTTGCATTTTCCTACAAATGCAAGTTGCACAACTATTTTAAATAAATCATTTATTTAAATCACCTTTATTCTCCACCCACTTGCATTTTCCTACAAATGCAAGTTGCACAACTATTTTAAATAAATTATTTATTTAAAATCCTATTTATCCTCACCCACTTGAAGCCTTTAATGGTTTCCCTCAAATTCTTCAAACTTAATGGCTTCCCTTAAAGTCTTCTTAAGACTTTAATTGCTTCCCTTAAAGTCTTCTTAAGACTTTAATTGCTTCCCTCAAAGTCTTCAAGCATTTTAATGCTTTATCTTCCTTTTTCTCATTTAAATAAATTAATATTTATTTGAATATTTATCCAAATGCAAATTACACCATTTAATTGAAATAAATGATTTTATTTTAATTGAAAATACCAAAATTCCTCCCACTTGCATTTTCCTACAAAATCCACTTGCATGCCTAAACCCCTTCTAGATTCTTCTAAACTTTTCCTAATTAACCTAATCCATCCCCTAAATATTGTCACATTCCTAAGCAAATTGAAGTCACTTCTCAAAGACTCCAAAGTCTTTGAAAATCAATTAATGCTTTGTGTGTTCAACAAATTAACCTCTAAAGTCTTCCAAACCACTTATGGCTCTTACATGACCATTAATGGTTAATTCCACTTGCGCCCATGGTTAAGGACTTTGACCCCTAACTTAACCCTCATGTAACCCATGTGTCTCTTCAAAGCATTTATTTCTTTGACTAGGGTAACCATCATGTCCCCTCAAACATTTAATGCTCCTTATCTCTCCTCTCAAGCCTCCTCATAGTGACACTTGTCAACATGGGATTGGGTTGAAAGTCTCACATGGATTGAATATCTTTCAATCCTAACCCTTGTTAAGATTGCTCAATCTTAACCCTTCATTTCCCCATTTCTTCTATAAATAGAACCCTTCTCCTCAAGCAAAAAAGGAAGCATTAGAGTATTGTTGTTATACTGGTATTAGCATAGAGATTTTTCATAGCATCACTATCTACACTTGCATAGCATTTGCTTATCATATTCAACCATCTTGAATCTCCATATGGCATCCATGGCTAGTGCTAAAATCTGAGAGCTACACTCATGTGGAACTTGGAGAGGAGAGGAACAAGGGAGGAACAACTATGAGCATCTTGATTAGCTATTTTATTCTATGTTTATATGCTTTCTATTTCATGCTTAATATCTCTCTTGATATGCCTGTTTACTATAATCTTTTGTTGCTAACACTAACGTTTGTTTCTTGTGCTCTTGTGTGTGTTGCCTTCAAACAGATTTTCTAATCCTTTTTGCAGAGCATCAGTACGTTTTGGACTTGTTGAGTCAAAGCTTCTGTTTGTGTCAAGGGTATGCCTGATGCATACATGTTTGCAACATATGGTGAAGTGTGGGTGTATACTGGTGTCATTCAAGATGCTTGACTTTGCGTTGTACTGAAACCATTGCTAGGTGCTATGAAGTAAGTAAATTGCGGCACTGTGTTAGCCTGAGTAGACCCAAAGGGATTGATATGTCCATGTTGTATCCCTTGGTTCTAGTTGTAAATCCAATTGATACTGATGTAGTTACTTGTGCAATACTAATGGCTTGTGAGGTGAACATGGGTATTGATTGGAACCTTGTTGAAGTAACCCCTGACATTGGTATAGAGTTTATAGTTGCTTGTGTTGTGATTAACTGAGTTGAAGCCATTTGTGTGCTTGGAGCAACACTTTATGTAGGAGTTGTTGTTGTAGATGCATTGGGAATCTATGTCACATTTAGATTCAATGTCACTCCTTGTGGTGTTATTGTGGAGATGTAGAAATTAGGAGGCAACTTTGCTCCATTTTGAATCAAGAGAGATAAATACTTGTCTCTATTGTTGTTGATAAGGGCGTTGATTATCATTAAGACTTGAGGGTCTTTATGAGATGCCTCTATTTCCTCTTGTGTTGACCTTGTTTGTATCTCCTCTATTGTTGGTAATATATTGGGATCTATTGGTATCGAAGCTCTATTTCTTGACTAAGATCTTTAGCTTCTGGTTGTGTTCATGTTCCAAGTTGGGTTATAGTATGGGTCACTGTTCAGATCTATCTGATTTTTTGCCTTTTGTGACCTTGACACTGTCATGCGATCTTGACACTTTATGACTCACTATGATCTCCTAAATGAAAATGGTAGATTGAGATGGATGCAAGACTGATGACTTAACTATGTATGCACTCTATGAATGATGAAACCCTACCAAGATTACTGGCAAGGAATAAGACTATCTGCCATAAGTTTTTTGACAAATTGTCAAAATTCTTCTTGTTCTCTTTGTTCCTTGATTTCTTTTGCTAGTTTTGTATCAAGGCAGATAGATTTCAAGATTTTTTTATCTATGACAACTTCAAATTCTTCATATTGTGGAAGATTAATTCTTACTTCCCAAGCAAGATTGTCCAAACTATCAATTATCTCTAATTGGTCATTGTCTGGTCCAAGATTGGGTTGTTCGAATGGAAATTATCCATCTCCTTTTAGACCCATGCAAAGGATATTCTCTTAAGACTTATATGATGGAAAGGACTATGATGAATGTTTAATGAAGACTATTCAAAGATGACTTGGGTACTAAGATGAGATGTGCAATGTAAGGACTCTATTTATGAGGAGTGTGAATGGTGGACTATATCCTAAGTTGAATGCAAATGATGGACTTTAAGCTTCTAATTGTGAAGACTTATGAAAGATGTGAATGAGAGACTTATACTATGCATTCCCTATATGTGTGAGGACCTATGATCACTTTAAGTATCATTTTGTTCCATACTCTTGAATGTTGGCAAAATTTGTTGAGCTTGTTGGATGTAAACACTTGGTTGCTCTCTTGAATTTTTGGCTCTTGATTGTTGAGTTGAGAAACTCTTAGTTGATGTGGGTATTCTATTTTTGTTGGTGATTTTCTAAATATTGAGATTGTAGCAAAGACAAAGTAGACACAACAAAGAATAAAAAGTCATAAAACAAATTCTTGTTTAAGGAACCTTTTTTAAATTCGCATTGATGTTGGAGTCTTTTTCAAGGCCCCATTTTGTTTGCATTGTAATTGGTCAATCAATTGCACAACAAGAAGACTCTCCTAATAGTCAAAGGGTCACAAATGATACCATAGCCCACATCTTGATACTCTGTTAGCTCAAACAACCCTGTCACACCCTAGGGTGCGCCCTTTTTTTTGCCTTTGTCCAGAAATTAGTCCAAAGAAGATTGCTCCTCAATTGGCCAGTTATCTTGAGAGATATATGGTGAGTGTCTTCGGGGTAGATTCTTCCCCATCCTTTCACTATGATATGACTGTGTTTGGTTACTGACTCAGCTTGGCTACTAATTCCTAATGTTTTTTAGAAAGGGTTATGTTCGGTGCGTCAAAGATAAACTCCCTGAGGAGGCTTCCCAACCTTTAGAACAGAGGCTTTTCACATCTTAAAGATACTGGGGGGAAGGATATCAATGTAAAACTACCATTGGACATTATTTTCATCATATCCACATTTGATTAAAGTGGATTGGATTACTTGGCTTTAGTCGTTGCCCAGTTAGGTCGTTCCCCTCTCACCAACCTTATGGGCTTCTCGGGAGGGAGGGCCTGCTAAAGGTATTATCCTAATGCAAAAAATGAAAGAAAGCATGAAAAAACGAGTCTATTTTTTTATCACCCTAAAAAAGGGAGAGCATATACCTATCACCTTATAGACACAAAGAACAATGATTCCTTTAAACCTTCATTGCAATATTTTCTGAGCTATTGGAGATGTTGCTCCAAAATGCATGGGGTTCATTTTAACCATGATAGCAATGATGAAAGTTGTATTTTTATTTATTAAAAGCACCAAAAAGAAAGATTTGACTAATCTAAGTCCAACTTCCTGCAAGAAAACATGAAAATGGTTAGCACATGGTGGGGTTTCTAGCCTAATCTTTTCTTCGGTTACAATTTTGACTCCTTTGTCTTGTGAATACAGAGCATATCAATTATAGAGAATTTGAAAAAACCAGAATATTAATGCATTGTTGACTCCTAACAATTGTTCATCAACTACTGCATAATTTCGAACTAATTTAACTACAATTGCAAACTAATATGTATACAATTGCGAATTTTTGTCAACACAATTGCTAATTTTTGTCAACACAATTGCGAATTTCTGACTAAACAATTGTGCATTGCTTAAACCTGCCCACTTTTGGAAATTATTTGAAAACGGAGGAAAAAGATAAATGAAATAAGTAAGTCAATTCTGAAACGGATCGAATCCATTATCAGGTTTCCCATGATTTCAATGTTGTCGGATATGTTGAATTTTTTGATATACTTATGCACAATGTGATAATACCAGGATAAAGCAGTTGTTTCTTCAAGATTTTGAAGTCCTTTTTCTGCTTCTATCCACTACTGGTGAGCTCTTCTTTGTCTCATGTGTTCCTTCCTTTTTTTGGAACCCAAAATCTTGAAAGTTACCCTTCTTGCCATGGGGTTAGGAACATTTTATGCATAAAAATAAGATTTTCCAGAATTGAAAGATTTTTTTGGGTTAGCACTGCAAATCTCAGAAACACAGAAACAACAAACAAAAATAAAATTTTAACCTATCCCTAAAATTGTGAATCAGAATTAACAATTGTGAATTAACATAACTACAGTTGCGAACTAATGTAATAACAATTGCATATCAAAATGAACAATTGCGAATTTTTGTCAACATAATTGTGCATCATATTTTCCTGTTCTGTATAGGACCTGCAAATCATGAAAAAAACAAATCAGAAAGTCAGTTCACATCAGGTTCACCATTATTTTCATGCTTAAATATCATAAAATTAAATCTGATTAGGGGGTAAAGACGATCACGAATCTTTAACTAATCAAACATAACCAAACATAATGCAATAGAATATCAAATATGAAAGAAATGAAAGTTTTAAGCTAAGTAAAACTCCCTATTTCTAATTTGTGCTTCCATTGTTCTTCTTCAAAATTGAGTGGGTGGCTCTTAGGTATTGCATTGGAATTCTTGCATAGATTGGCAATTGCTTTGAAGACTGTGATCTAGCTTGATTTGAGAAAATGGTGTTGTTTATATAGATTTTCATGAGAGATGGGGAGGGATTTTGAACTCAAGTCTGGATTGGGAGTGAACTGATTTAGATTGATCAGTTAACAAAGTTGATTGACTTGTTAACTCATATTGATTGACTTGTTAACTCATTTGATTGAGTAGTCAACTAGATAGATTGAATAGTGAACTGAATAGATTGCTTAGTTGACTGGATTGATTGATCAGATGACTGAATGGATTGGAGAGATAAGTGGATTGATTGATCAGTCAGAAAAAGTGATTTGGAGTGAAAAGGGGGGATTGGAGAGTTAACTGAGTTAACTGATTTGATCAATCAGTTATGATTTCAAAATGTGTTGTAGGATTTTGAAGTTGAATTTCATTTTCCTTTTCAATTTGAATTTGAATTTGGACTTTCAAATGTTGAAATGCACATGAGATTTACTGAAATTCATTGAAATTCAGATTTGGTGAAACGTTAATTTGATGATTTGGAATTAGATGAAATTAATTAAAAGCCACATTTGGGGAATTGTGAATTTGAGAGAAATGAAATTACATGAAATTATTTGAAATTCGAATTTTGGGAATTGGAGGAATAAGTTAATTAATTTAAATAATTTAAATGAAATTATTTAAACATTGGAAAATGTGATTAATTAAATAATAAAGATTATTTAACTAAGGAATAAATCGTAATTAATTAATTAAATAATATTTAATTAATATTTGAGATAGGGTTAATTGATTAATTAATTAAAGGATAAATGTTTTCAATTGCAAGTCTTTATTTGAACTGTCTCATTTTTTATTTTTATCATGTGCCTCACAGTATTCTCTCCTCCCAAACTGGCACCTACTAGGAGTGAAGCGGAAGGGGTATGACGGTTGGTGGAGGGCAAAAGAGCCAAATGATGGAGGAAGGCCTCTCAAATTCTCACTGGCCCTAATTTGATTCCTCTTAGGGCACAAAATTTTTTCAGCTAGCACAAACTGTCTTGTGCTTAGTGGCACTAAGTATGCCTACTTTCCCCACCCACCCCCCTTCCTCGGGCCATTTCAATAAATCGGTAGGCTTAGCTAGGGAATACATGAAAATGCTAAATCAGAGATGGCTTATGGCAAACCCTGTAAAATTCAGAAACCTTAGGCAAGCATCTGGGGGTCCCCCTATGGTGTCTAGATTCAGAAAGGAAACTCCTACTCATCCCACTAAAACAGATAATGTGAAGTAGGGTGAGAACCCCCAACCTATTCCATCGGTTACAACAAATCTAAAAATGGAAATCAAGATGGATTCAACTTTTTTCCAACAATATACCAGTTTTTACCAGAGCAAGGGCTTCATTGCTCACTGGCGAGGTTCTCATCATTCCTTCGAAGTTGTGAAAGGTTGGTGGGAAACTAAATTTGTCAATCTGGTAAGCACCTATAACCCGAGATATCATTGCATTCTAATTAATTGCATAGATTAAAGTGTTAAACAAGATATGCTTAGAAGTAAGGCGAAATTTCTTAATGGTTGTATTTTTCACTGTATTTATTGGGTCCCTAGTTTTAACCCTAAATCTTTTGAATTCAAAAGAAATTTGCATTGGGTAAACATTGGTCCCCTCCCTGTTGCATGCTCCTGAAACAATAGAGTTAATTGCGATAGGGTTAGGTAAATGTTTAGCTATTGAAGGCATTCGGGGTCGAGACTTTGCCAAGGACATTAAGCTACTTATTGACTTTAAATCTGATGGCTCTAAATTGAATCCTTTAGAATTAATCACCTAGTTAATTTTAGCAATCATATTTAAACAAAAAACAACAGAGATCAGAATGCAATGAAGAACAAATACAAATCACGCAGATACCCTTGGAAAATCTCCCTCTTGGAGGTGAAAAAAACCCAGCCACTAATCTCAGATCTTTATTATACAACACCAATATAATTTTACAATGAGATTCACTGTTTGACAATGACCTAATCACAATGATTAATGCAGGGCAAGTTGAAGTGATGAACTTATCTGAAATACAACTATTGTTGTCCGAGAAATGATGTTCACTGATCTTGGAGTGATGTTGGTAGCCTTCAATAATGATTCGCTGATCTTCAATGATGACTTCTATCACTAAGAAGTATTCGTTGCCTTCAAGTAAGATGTTCGCTGGCCTTAAGAATCACATCGCCAACCTTGAGGACTTGAATTTCTAGATTGTAGATCAATTCGCTACACTTGGAAGAACTCTTCGCTGAAGACATTTTATTGACTTTGAAGAGTAAAGTATGTCGCTGTGTTGCATAACCAGAATTCACTATTTAAGAGATTTTCTTGAGTGATGATTGATTGAATTGATATCTAAGATGAATCTTGTTATATATTAGATTCATCTTTTACATTTCCTCCAAGTCGGCTAGGATACAATTTCACATTTTATTTTAGTGCCCAAATTTGGGGCATGTTTTACAATGCATAATGACCAAGTTACATGAGTTTGGGCCTAGCCCTAAGTTTCATTTATTTCCTACATGTTACATATGTTTGGGTCCAGCCCAAAGCAACAATTTAGTGTCACCACGTTACAAGTTACAATTAACTTTCTCCACGCTACATGATTGGGTCCATCCCAAAATCGATTTACATAGTAGATAGTACATGTGTATTTTAATTGTCATTGACAACATTGAAATACAATAGATAGGAATTTGAGATAGCTACTATTTCAACACTCCCTCTTAGCCAAGGAGGATATCTGCCACTTGTCATGATCCATTCATAACTTTCATCTTGCATTGCCTGCAAGAATGAATGTATAAGCTTCATAGAGTATACCTGCAATAAAACACATAAATATCATAAACGCATTTCATGATGTCCATCTTGCATTGCCCACAGAGGATGGATCCACCTTGCATTGCCTATAGAGGGTGGAAGAGGTCTTACACCTCAACCTTCTCCCAAAGAAGGATACACTGTCATCTTGCATTGCCCGTAGAGGGTGGAAGAGGTCTTACACCTCAACCTTCTCCCAGAGAAGAATACAATGTCACCTTGCATTGCCTACAGAGGGTGATGCCACCTTGCATTGCACGTAGAGGGTGGAAGATGTAGTCTAAATTGCATCACTAAGATTGAGACTCCCTCTCAATCAATGTTGTGTTCTCCACGATTCCAAGCTTCTCTATGAAGTACTCAAACTTCACTTGAGCTAGAGGCTTGGTGAGAACATCTGAAAACTATTCAACAATGCTGATATATTTTAGATGGATGGCACCTCTTTGTGCCATATCACGAACATAGTGATAATGAGTTTCCATGTGTTTTTACCTATCATGAAACACATGATTATTAGACATTTTAATAAAACTCTGATTATCACAATAAATAACAGTGGATTCCCAAGGTTGTCCAAACAACCCAGTAAGAAGTTTGCGAAGCCAAACTTCTTCTCTAGTTGCCACTCTTGAAGCAATGTATTCCGCTTCTGCAGTACTCAATGCAACTAAGGACTGTTTCCTATTGGCCCAAGAGATCAAGCTAAAACAAATTCCCGAAGTGCTTTTCCTATCAATAACACTTCCAACCCTAATCAGAATCAGAGTAGCCTTCCAAATTGATTACTGTGTTGATTGGATACTTCAAACCATAGCCTATTATTCCATGCAAGTATCTCAGGATGTGCTTGGCTGCCACCAAGTGAACATGCTTTGGCTGGTTCATGAATTGGCTAAGTGCACTCACTCCATAGCAAATATCTGGTCTAGTGTTAACTAGATACATCAAGAATTCAATTAACTGCTTGCTCTCTAAAGGATCTACAAAATCAGAATTAGCTGTAGAAATACTCAACTTCTTTAAGTTAGTTTCCATAGGAGTAGACTTAGATTTACAATCCATCATATCAATGACATATTTTTTTGACTAAGGATAATATCTTTGCCATACTTCTAGATCTAGACAGTAATGGATTAGGCCTAGATCCTTCATTCCAAATTCAGTGGCTAATTCTTTCTTACATCTAATGATGAGACTATCTCCAACAGTTAGAAATAAATCATTCACATATATAAGAAACAAAATTAGCAGTTCACTATTGAATACTTTTAAAGTGAATATTAGAATCAATATCATTCTTGCAAGATTATAAACTAATCAAATACTTGACAATATTCTCATACCAAGCTCAAGAAGTTTGCTTGAGGCCGTAAAGAGCTTTTCTTTAATTTGCACACATGAGATTCTCTATCTTGATTCTCATAACCTTTTAGTCAATCAATATAGACAATATTAAGAAAACAGTCTTTATATCTAACTTCCAGCCTGCATCATTAGCTATAGTGATTCTAATATTAGTATATCTAGCAGCAAGAGCAAATGTTTCCTTCTAACTTTGAGCTACACATCTAGTTTCATGTTTTCAAAAACTTCCATATGGAACTCCCTCCTGATGTAATCAAGTCTCATGAAGATTGCATAATATAAGAATCAATCAGGGAAGGTAGCCATAAATCAAAGATGAGAAATGCCAATCTTTTCCTTCACTTTTATGAAATGACCCTGTAGCACAATCATTATGATCAAGGCATACCTTCAAGTGAAGAAACCAAGCTCCCTCTTATGGTGGAAGGCATGGTAGTTCAAGAAACTCTTGAAGAGAAGCATTAACATGATTAAATATCCCAATAGAATGAATTAGCATGTAAAGTAACTTATCTAGACTTCCACCATTGATAACATATGCCAAGATTGCTCAAAAGAATATTGCCAGTCTATGATCAACTTCAACCATAGTGTAAAGCTACACAACATTGTAAATTTGTTTTCCATAGTTGAATAACAAAGAGTTAGCTATATTAGAAAACTAAGGCAAGTTTATGACTTCAGAAAACATTTTACAAAATCAATAAGCAAGGTATATAGGCTTAATTGTCTTTCCAGCCAATGCGTAAAATTAGGTATGAGTATCGACCACTCAAAAGGATATACATTATAGTTGAGCACAAGCGTATGATCAAAAGCCAACTTCAATAAGTTAGATACCTCATTCATCTTAGGTTTCATCATCAAGAGAATACTTACTTCAAAGAATGTAATAGGCAGTATGCTTAAATTGAAGAGATAGTGTGACAATGAATATTATGTAAGGATGATGAAAGCCATGACAGAAAATGCATTAGAGCTAAAGACAATCCACTACACAAGAGGACCAGAGAAAGGTTATAATAACAACATAAAAAAGAACATGAGAGCCTATTATGAAGAGATGAAGAGAACCAAGTGTTACACAATCACAACCCTACATGACAACCTTATCCAAACATAAAACAAAACAAAAAATGCAGTCCATACGATGTTAAATATTTGATGCAAATCAAGAGACACATCATAAGAGTATATAATTCTAGAGAAGATAGAATATAGTGCATCTGAACTATGCAGCAAGAATCATAAAGGATCAAATCATAATATGAAGATAGTAAGGTCAACATTGGGCATAGATACTAAGTAGGATGTCTATCACACCAGTGACTGAGGTTCCATGTTTCTGAATCTCCTATAAATTTATTCATCTTTCTATTTGTGCTTGCTGTTATATCCATCATAATACTCCTAGATTTATATCTGAATACACATGCTGAAGTCTTAGGTGCCAAGGATGTATTTAGATCAATGCATCAATTCAGATCATTACATATTCATACCAAACCACATGAATTAGGTTGAGAAATAAACATACTTAAAATAGAGAGTAGGGCATAACTAACTTCAATAGTTCAAACTGGATTAGAACAAATTCTTAACACAAGAACAAGGCTCGAACTAGGGTGGTTGTTCTAAACCTTAAGAAGAAAGTTAGGCAATGCTAAGATTTGAAAACAAGTGCACAAACGAACATATGAAAGCACCCTCAGATGAAGTAGTTAACAAGTGAGAGAACCTTGTGCATTAGATAAGACACTAATAACAATAAGGTAATCAAATGCAAATCTCCAACCAGGTGGACCCTACAATTGAGAATAGAGGAATGAGAGAACCTGAAATTTTATTCTTGCTATCATCCCATTGATGCCTTTAGTTTGTCAAGCAGACATTGTTGTTGAACTTTCTGATTCATGATAGACTTCTTGAATTGCTTTATCTCATCCAGATCCAAAGGCTTAGTCAAATCCTTATCTTTCACAAATAGTAACGAACCTTCAATGATGTAAAAGGTTCAGGTACCTTTCAAATACCTATTTTTACTTAATCAAAATGAACCTTCCATGATGTAAAATTTAGGGAACCTTCAAGTCTGTCCTCTACTTTCAGACCTATAACCACCTTGCAAAACTAACAGCAAACTGAAAGTGAAGGACAACTAATTATCTGATTATTTAGAATGAACCTAAAGCTCTGATACCATTTTAATTTTAGCAATCAAATTTAAACAATAAACAACAAAGATCAGAATGCAATGCTGAACAAATACAAATCACGTAGATACCCTTGGAAAACCTCCCTCTTGGAGGTGAAATAAACCCAGCCACTAATCTCAGATCTTTATTATGTAACACCAATATAATTTTACAATTAGATTCACTGTTTGACAGCAACCTAATCACAATGATTAACCTAGGGCAAGCTGAAGTGATGAACTTATCTGAAATACAACTGTTGCTGTCCTAGAAATGATGTTCGCTAATCTTGGAGTGATGTTGGCAGCCTTCAAGAATGATTCGTTGATCTTCAATGATGACTGCTATCACTAAGAAGTATTCACTGCCTTCAAGTAAGATGTTCACTGACCTTAAGAATCACATCGCCAACCTTGAGGACTTGAATTGCTAGATTGTAGATCAATTAGCTACACTTGGAAGAACTCTTTGCTGAAAACAATTTGTTGACTTTGAAGAGTAAAGTATGTTGCTATGTTGCATAATCAGAATTCGCTATTTAAGAGATTTTCTTGAGTGATGATTGATTGAATTGAGATCTAAGATGAATATTGTTATATACAAGATTCATCTTTTACATTTCCTTCAAGTCGGCTAGGATACAATTTCACATTTTATTTTAGCACCCAAATTTGGGGCATGTTTTACAATGCACAATGACCACGTTACATGAGTTTGGGCCCAACCCTAAGTTCCATTTATTGCCTACATGTTACATATGTTTGGGTCTAGCCCAAAGCAACAATTTAGTGTCACCACATTACAAGTTACAATTAACTTTCTCCACGCTACATGATTGGGTCCAGCCCAAAAAGGTAATAGGTCGAAGCCGCAATATTTTGAATAATAATAATAATAATAATAATAATAATTATTATTATTATTATTAGACCTTCCCCATTTTTCTGGAAGGCCAAGAGTCACAACTTAGAATTCATTTTAGATGTCCTTATTGGGAATTGAACTTGGGTCTCCATAGTGAGAACCCAGTGTTTTAACCAATTAAGCTCAACCCCTTGGACATTTATGATGGTATTATTGATGCTTCAGATATTGTTATATGCCAGAAGAGCAATACTATTAAGAAAACAATAATTAACCATAGCTCTGCAATCCATACCCATAATACAAGTAACCACCGTTTAGCCAGTGCATATGAGTTTCGCCCCAACCTAAATCAACCATGTAAAATGTCTCATTGATCATGTACTAATTATTCCTCTAATTGATTAAATAATTCTTTAATTCTTTAATTAATTTAATTAATCTTATTCTTCTAATTTCATGTTTCTTCTATCATCTTACTAATTATTCTATTTTCATTTCTATCATCGTTTCATCATTTAAACCATTTTCTAAATGTTCATTAAATATTTATTATTTAATCAATTGTGATTTTTAATCCCTCAATTTAAATAATCTTTATTATTTAAATAAATTCTTTTTCAATTTCTATCTCTATTCAGTTAATCAATTAATCATTAACCCTTTTCTAAATATTAATTAAATATTATTTTTTAGTTAATTGTGATTTTAATCCTTTAATTTAAATAATCTTTATTATTTAATTAAATTCAATTTCTAAATAATTAAATAGTTTCTTTAAATTATTTAATTAACTAATTTCATATTCTTCTAATTTTATTTAATCCCAAATCCCCAAATTCTAATTTCTTCTAATTTCTTCTAATTTCATTTAATTTCTAATTCTTCCAAATTCAAATACATGTGCACGATTTCAAAAATCAAATTCAAGTTTTAAATATATTCAGATAACAACTATAATTTAAAATAATTTCAATATTTGAATTAAATCTCATGCAAAGAGTAAATTGAAAATCAAAGTCAAAGTTCAAGCACATGCTAAATTAATTAATTCAATCAACTAATTAATTAATTCAATTATCTTTTCAATTCCTATTTCTATCTTTTAGTTAGCTTTTTCTAATTAAAGCTCTTAATAAGCTTTCAATCAGTTAACTATTTCCTCCTCTTTATTTCCTCCAATCACCCTTTTTCATCTTTTAATCAGCATTTTTCTCAATCAATTAACTCATTAATCTATTCAATCTATTATGTTCCACCTCCAAATCAGCAGTTCAACTATCAATCAACATGTGAGCTCACCTGAGTTCCACCTCTTGATCATTATGCTACACCTCTCATTCAATTCTCATCCAATTATCTATAAATTGAGCATTCAATCTCCATTTTCAACAATCATGAACTTTGAATCTTTGTGTCATTTGCAGGTTGCCAACGCAATATTTGAGAGCCACCATACCACAAAGAAGAAAAGAGCAATTGAAGCCATAATGCACAATATGGAGTTCTACATTGTTTAGAATTATTCTATATGCATCTATATATCATTGAGTTTTGTTCAAATTCTATTAGGATAGGGATTCATGATTTCCCTCTTGTTTCTAATTGAATTTCATGATGAATTTTAGCATACAACATTTTGGTGAGCCTGATGTGAACTAACAACAATTTAACCTTCTCTTTTTTCTATGTGATTTTGCAGATCGTACGATTTTTTAAATATTTTTTTGCAAGTTTGTACGGATTGCACAACAGATTCAGAATCATGCAATCGTGTTTACACAATCACGCAATCACATAGACAAGATCACACAATCGAGCACACAGGATCACGCATTCATGCGAAACCCATCACACAATCGTTTAGATCTTGTCACACAATCGATCAAATCCGGTTATGTATTCGTTGGTTGGTTTATGCATTCTGTCTTTCTTATTTTCCTCATTAGCTACACTTTGTTTTGTCTTGATTCTGTAGTAAATTTGTTAAATCTAAATATGGTTTACACTTATTACATTCTTTAATTATGACATATTATGGCACATAAGGTACAATTCAGGATTTTAGGTGCAAGGAGGACGAAGGAACAAAGAAGACAAGCCAGACGCTATCAACAAATCCTAAAGGCAGAAAAGCAGATACGAGATCTAGAGGACCAACCATCCATTGATAGATACAACAACCTAGTTCTCTCGTATAGAGTAAAATACGATTTGCTTAACATAGAGTGGATGATGAGAGATCTTGCTAAGGCATCACAATCTGTTTTGCAGGTTCTAGATCAGAATTAGCTTTTTATTTTTATTTTTTGTTTGGTCTGTCTGTGTATCACGCATTCGCCTAGATAGGATCATGCAATCATTCTGTCAGTATCACACATTTGCTTTGTCATAATTATATAATTGCTCTATCATTATTACGCAATTGGTCATACAGAATCATGCAATCGCTCAGGTATCATTACACATTCGTATTTTTCATTATTAAAATTCCATTTTCTATGGATTTTATTGGGTTACTGATTATCTGTCTGCAGCATATGGCAAATTTACAAAGAGGATCAGATTATTATTAAATCATAAACACTCATGCTATCACACTTCAGTTTTGGGCTTAAAATAAGCCTGGTTAAAATGGACATGCATTTTATCACAATACAGTTTTGGGCTTAAAATAAACCTGGTTAAAATTGACATGCATGTTATCACACTTCAATTTGGTGTTTTAAAATTGACATGCACATGCGTATCTCACACCTAAATTTGGGTTTTAAAGTGAACATGAATCAGGCTTATCAATAGAATAACTCACACTTCATTTTATTTAAGGGAAATAACTTTTTATCGTGTTTGGGGTGGACCTACTGTTGCATCAACTACCTTTCCACCCACCTTCGGGGTCTTGTGAGAAAGGGAGAAGGTGATAACAACACCCAAATTTTTCATTTTAGTAGTGAGGGGTATCTTTGACTGGGGATTTCATCACCCCATAGAGGTACTTCGAATTGGGATGCATTGGGGATATCATCTCTCCCAGTGTACTCTCGAGCGGGTTTTTCGAGCCGCTATATAAATATACTGGTCAGGTGGCTAGAGTATTTTGTAAATTCGATGTATGTGGGGGCCTTCCCTATACCGATAAGCTCAACTAAAGTCTTAAGTGGCTTGCTTTGAGAATCCATCGTTGGATTAGGACCCCTCAAAATTTACAATAAGAACCAACTTAGTAGCCCAAATCCTACATTCAGTGATTCCGAGAGTGCGGATCGTACCCCATAGATACCCCTCATGTACCTTAAATTATGAGATAGAAATCCCTCGGTGATAAGATCTTCAGATCTTTGGGGTAAGAGAGACTGACATGTCCAAGAAGTGTGTGTCATGGAGTGGAGCCAGTGCTGCCAGACTCTCTATCTGTTCATCTTGTTTTGGTATTTTGCTGCAGGGGCCTTATTGAATGGTGTCCACTTTCTAGCCTAAGATTGTATTATGTGTTTTTATATGTATTATTGTACCAGACTAGTATTGAGTTAGTATTTGGGCTATTTCAGGCCCTATCTTTCATATCTCAGAATTCTCAGAGTTGATCAGAACACAATCCAGTCAGCTATACCTATCTTCAAACAACTATTCTCAGATTTGGAAAACAACAAACTTGTCCTACAAAGAGAATTACTGGAAACAAAGTTCATCTTGAAACATCAGACAATCCTTCAAACTCAAAAAATTACATACTTGTGACCATAGGCAGTCCTTGCATAGTCCTCATTTACGTCCTTATTATCATCCTTAGAAGTTGCATAAGTCCTCATTTACATCCTTATTATCGTCCTTAGAAGTTGTAT
This sequence comes from Cryptomeria japonica, assembly GCF_030272615.1. Taxonomy (NCBI): domain Eukaryota; kingdom Viridiplantae; phylum Streptophyta; class Pinopsida; order Cupressales; family Cupressaceae; genus Cryptomeria; species Cryptomeria japonica. The sequence goes on along the minus strand of NC_081414.1, from coordinate 413,357,644 downwards.
AGTCCTCATTTATGTCTTTATTATCATCCTTAGAACTTGCAAAGTCCTCATTTACATCCTTATTATCATCCTTAGAGGTTGCATAGTCCTCATCTACATCCTTATTATCGTCCTCCTATATGCCCTTAGATTTGGTCCTTATTAGACCTCATATACATCTATCTCAGTCTGTCATCATTTGCATAATCATCCTAGAAAGTCATAGCATGCGTCTTAATGGGTCTCCCAGGTGATGGTTTGTTCCCCTTCGAGCAACCTAATCTAGTGCCAAACGATAGTCAATGAGAAATCATTGACGGTTTAGGTATCTTGGCCTGGCAATTAAAGAGAAACACACCCCATTAAATAGGAGTTGAGTACGAGCTAAATAGAGAGTATAAAATTTCCTGTAGAATTGAAAGAGAACCATAACTTCTAAGAGAAGAGCTTGAAAAACTTGCGTTGCAAAAATCTCGAAATATTTAACAAGTCTCACGTCCAAATCCCCAATAAAGAGTTTGGTCTACTATTGCATATTCCGTATTCAGGTCTAGAGTCTTACATTATTTTCGTCTTGCATTAGGTTCTGAACCATCCTCACATAGAAGTATTAAACGCCCATCACAAGGTCACAAAAGGCAAAAAGTAAGATGGACCCAAACAACGACCTGTTAGTTAATCCAACTTAGAAAATAGACATATCAAGTAGTCAACAGTCAAATCCTTAGGCAATACCCACAATACGCGAGCTACAACAAAATTTAACATGCGAAGAGATTGAATCAGCTCAACAGGACCCACATGTCCTTATGATCTTAAATTCTCTTATACATAATGATAGGGACACATATCTCTCGTTGTTATTACAAAATGGGGCCAAATTACCTGAATATTTTGATATCACAACAATCTTACCACTAGGAAATAATTTAGGTCCAAATCACAGTCAAATACCACATATGACACAAACGCAACCGATGACCTCAAGTTTTCCTCAGAATGCACCAACATCATCTATACAAACAAATGTCATTTCAAACGCGACTTCTCAATCAAGTGCATCATCCTCAACAATAAACGTTAGCACACCACCACAGGCTATCCTAGCCTCTCATACAATATCAATAATGTCAAGAGTCTCAGCACCTATTTAAACACAAGTTCCTCATACAACAAGTGTGAATCAACCTCTGGTTTCCTATTCCATAGGATCTACATACAATCATCAGAATACAAACCCAGTTTCCACTAATACAATGAGTACAAGCTAGTCAAACATGGGTTCACATGTCGCTTATTTCACAGTACCTAGTGGAACCCATAACACACAAAATTATAATTACAGTACCTTTCAACAACCTCATAGTTATACTACCACGAATCCTTTTGTGGGAAATATACATATGCAAAGTGTACCCCTGAATCAAACAAATATTTTGTCCCAATAGGTACAGAATCTGCAACAACAGATGGCAACTATGCAAATTGGTAATGATAAAAAGAGCTACACAATGTAGGACTTACGTCCTTATCCTTTTGATCACACATTATACATGCCTCCTTTCCCACCACATTTTGAAACACCAAGATTTGACAAATACCAAGGGAAAGGTGATCCTAGAGATCACATCAGAGAGTTCTTTACGACATGTATAGAGGTTGCAACTGAAGACACTTATCTAATGAGACTGTTTCCTAAAAGTTTGGGAGGCTCAGCCTTGGAGTGGTTTTCATATCTACCACCAACTATCACATCATGGGGTGAAGAACACTTCATTGATAACTTCTCGCATAACATTGAAACCCCAGTCACTTTGATGGAGTTATGTGCCACAAAAAAATATGAGAATGAAACATTCACATCCTTCATACAAAGATGGAGAGCTCTCTATAGAAGGTGCAAGACCATTATTCCCGAAACAAAGCGAGTTGACATGTTTACATGAAACTTAATCCCTAAAATCAAGTACCCGATACAAATGCAATGTTTGACCACATTTAAACAAATCACTGAAAAAACCTTAAAGTGTGAGAAAGGACTAGTAGAAAAAGGTCTCATAAAATATGGCAATAACAACAACAATGATAAATCCAAATTTTGGTCAAAAAACAAAAACGTGACCAACAATGGTGTTGTAGATGCTCGTACAGTGAACATAACTCAACCGATTTTGTCTTTAGAAGGCCCAAGTCAATCATTTAGTTCACATATAGAGAATAACACTATATCAACCAATGTAAATGCTACACAAACTATGAACACAAAATTACCAAGGGTAAATGCTCCAAAAAGGAATTACACACCTCTAGGGGAACCTATTGAATCAGCATTAAAAAAGTTGATATAGACAAACATGATCACTTTTCCAAAAGTAAGAGTATATGAACCAGGTCCTTTCAAACCTACATGGTGGAATGAAAGTGATTTCTGTGAATATCATCGTGCTAAAGGTCACAAAACTGCAAGTTGCTATAAATTGAAAAACTTAATCTAAGACATGATCGATCAAGGTGACATCACAATTAACACCAACAAAACTTCAACAAACACAAATCATACCATCTTTCAAGATCCATTTGTCAAACATGATAAAGGGAAGGGATCTACATTGGGAACACAAGACAAGACAAGACAACTAACTACACACAAGTTTCATATGACTATATTATTCATGCCATTAGCTCAGGGGATATAGTAAATGATGATTCATAAGAAGCACTTGATAATGATGAGAAATATCAAGAGACTTACAATGATGATAACCAAATTTGCATGCTGTCAGAAGCACCAAAATATGATGAAGACAAGAATCTTTGTCTTATGGACTGGGGGCATGAAGAACTGTTTCATTTAGGATGGTTTGAAGATGAACTTACAACACATATCATGGATGTAAGAGTTGCACATAATGGTTATAGGAAGGGATATGAAATGAACCTTGATAACACATCATATGTTGCAGACATTGCCCTCACAAGAGATGATACAGTGGCTACAATCACGATAACTCCCAGAGACAAAGACTGTGCAGTAGTTACTCATATATCTAAAGTAACTTTACAAGGAGTACCATCAAACCCACCACCAACAATAGGGACCTATAATGTTGTTGAGTAACTCAAGAAAACCCGAGCCCATATATCACTCTTTGAACTATTGCATATATCACCAACTCATAAAGCTATCCCGGACAAAGCATTTCAAGATTCAGTAGTTGATAGAGATATAGATGAAAATGCCTTCCAATCCATGGTGGGGAATTTGGCTAATGGTATATGTATTGCATTCATAGAACAAGATATTCCCAGTGACAGACTTCTCCATAATGACCCGCTACATCTAGAAGCTTAAATACATAAGAGAAGAATCAGAAGAGTACTTATAGATGGAGGAGTTGGTCTCAACATCTGTACATTAAAGCTGGTTAAGGAATTGGGATATTCTGAGCTCCATATTGATCCTTCAAAAAGAATAAACATCAAAGCATATGATGATGAAGAGAATCCTTCAAAAGGTATAGTTATGCTACTAGTGCAAATAGGACCTATAACAACAGAGGTTACTTTCCAAGTGTTGGACAAAGAACTAGGGTACAACATGTTATTGGGCTACCCATGGATTCATACCATGCATGTTGTACGATCAACATTTCATCAATGTGTTAAATTCCCATATAATGGCATTGAAATCACCATAAAGGGTGATCCAAATCCATTCCAACAGTAATAGAGCCTCACTGGCAGCAAGATTTTAGAGCTCTAATGAGGTTATAGACTTTAATTTCTCAAATATTGCTCCATTGCCAGTAGGCATTCATAGCCCTGATGGAGTTACTCGCATGTTCCCATAGTCAAGCTTTTTGTCGCACTTGTATGCATGATATTTAAGTTATATATAATTTCTCTTTTGCCTTGAGATGAGTATTTGGCATAACACTTTTTCTTTTTTATTTTCTTGCCTTGACTTGTAAGTAATGAAACCTACTTGGGTGTGACAATTACAATGGCGTTGAAGTAGAATTTTAGATTTTTGACTTGTCATATGGTCAACTAGGTGTCTCGAATGAATTAGAGATTTTGTTAATGTGTTTTAGATACAACAATTGATAGATTTTGGGTTAACAAGTCTCAAATAGTGAAATCACTACCCAACCATAAGTAAAGCGTCGTCACAGAGTAATGTTGAAAATGAATGACCTTGGGACCAAAAAAACTTCATGTCTGAATATCTAAGAAAGGAGACGACCCTTGTTTCTCTTGAATACAAACATATGATAAACTTGGACAGTTGCCTTGTTTTATTGAAGCTTTTATATGTAAATGCAGAAATTTTGCAAATGCGATGCATTTGAAAAAGAAACTATATGTGATGCAGTGCTTTGAATAAAATGAGATACAATGTGAAAAGTAAAACCTAAACTAACCCAACCCTTAGATGTAATATTGTTTAAGGTGCATTCTGTTCATAGGGTCAGGGAGTGGATCTCCCTCCATGGTAGCCAAATTGTATGCTTCATTTCCTATAACCCTTGTTATGATAAAAGGACCTAGCTAGTTAGGTTCAAACCTCCCTGGCTTTTCTCATTCCACTAGGTTCCTTTGGGTCTCCTTGAGAACTAGATCTTCCACTTCAAAATTCCTTGGGCATACTCATTTATTGTAACTCCTTCTCAATTTTTTTTGGTAACCTTGCAAATGATTAAAGCAGTTTGTCTCTTTTCATCGAGCATTTCAAGCTCTTGTAATCTTGCAACCCGATAGTCTTCCTCTGATAAGATGTTTTTTAAGGAGACTCTTAAAGATGGTAGTTCTATTTCAATAGGTAGTATTGCTTCTGTACCATAGACTAATGAATATGGTGTTGCTCCTATAGGGGTACGTACTCTTGTTCTATAAGCCCAAAGAGCAGGATTTAACTGGAGATGTCAGTCCCGTCCTGCGCCAATAACAACTTTCTTGAGGATCTTTAATATTTTCTTGTTTGTTGCCTCTTCTTGTTTGTTGCTTTGCAGATAATAGGGTGTTACAAATCTCTATTGTATTTGAAAATTTTCACACAATTCTCTCATTTCTTGATTTTTGAATTGACATCCATTGTCAGTCACTATGCACATTGGAATCCTGTACTGATTAATAATATAATTAAGCATGAATTTTGATATTTTCTTACCAGTGGTGTATGTAAGAGGGATTGCCTCAACCCATTTAGTAAACTACTCAGTAGTCGTTAAGATGAATTTGTGCCCATTGGAAGAAGAATGATTAACTTTACCAACTAGATCCAACCCCCATTGTGAAAATGGCCATGGTGATATAATAGGTTGAAGATCCTGTACCGATGCATGAATGAGGTCTCCATGTATTTGATATTGTTTACATTTTTGTACATATTTATTGGCATCCTTTTCCATAGTTGGCCAATAGTGTGAGGCCCTACCCCGACCCATCCTATCTCTTCAGCTATTTTCTTTTTGGAACTATTTTGGATGCTAGTTTTGACACACTATGGATAGAGAACTTTACATGGTCCCACGATTTTGGTAACATTGATATATATGGATGCTTCATTTCTATGCCTTGTGGATTATAGAATATTATATGATTCTAGATTAGGGTAATATTGTGATGATGTAGGTTATTATTTGAATTTCAGGATTTGTTATAATGTTAGAAATACGTTTGCATATCTTGTAGATGGATCAAATTTTGAGGATTATGATGAATTGCTTTGATTTGTGACAATCGTATTTTATAATGACAAGTCTTTGCAGAATGGATGTATTGTATTCTGATTATGTATTTTTTATTATATGAGGCTATTGGGAAGTACTAATGTTTAAATTGAGTTGTGCAGGAGATTATCCATGTGACCATGGAAATATTATGGAGAATCGAGCCTAGGCCTATGTGCGTTAGTAAAACCAGGGGTTATCTATTTGGAGAGACAACACCCCGTATGTATTGTATTTTATTCGTAAATGTAAAATGTTGCATGAGTGTAAATTGTATTTATTGAATTGTTTAAATTGTTTAAGGGACAATTGCCATGTATGTAATTGTGATGTGGAATTATGTTGTAGTGTCACTTGACACCTATGTAGTATGTTGTGTTGGCAAATTGTCTTGTCACCTTTTTGGAAAGTTTTATTTTTTGTTAATTGTTATATCTCCTAATTAACCTTGAAGGAAACCAAGAAATCTAGGTTAGTGAGCCACAAGGAGGGTCAACTCAGAGTTGACCCATAGGTTAACTTCAGGTGGACTTTCTGAAGGTCAAATCAACTCTTAGAGTCAATTTTAGAGCATTTCTATTAGGCCTCATGGGGTACCTATGGGTGAAGGCCAAAATTGGCCATGTGTCTTTCCCTTAGGACTTGTTTAACCACCCAAAAAAGTGGTTTTCCCAAGATGGACGAATTCCATCTATAGGAGTGCCCTCCTTGGTAGGAGAACCTTCTTGAAGGGAGTAATCCCTCTTCCCCATTCCATTTCCCTTCTCTAGACACCTAGGTTAGGGAGTGTGTAAGACCTAAGGAAGACCAACCCAATGGGGGATCCCTCACTCTATCCAAGAGGTTGGAAGGAGTGAGAGAGGCCTTCTTAGGCTAAGAATGGAAGCTTAGTGAGCTAATCACCCACTCTCCATCCTTGGAGATTTTTGGAAAATTTTGAAAAGAAAATCAGTTTTAGGATAGCAGATTTGGGGGCTAAGGAATGGCAGAAAAGAATTAGAGGATTGGGCAGCTCTTCATCAAGCTTTCCCTTAGATTTCCCTTGGCAGGTCAAGGTTGGTGTTATCTTTTCCCCTCTTATGTAAATGTAAAAATGTGATAGAATGTTTGAATGGAAATTGCTGTAACTCTTTGTTGTGTTGTAATTGTAAAATTTATGTGTTTCTTGTTTATTGTTGTTTTATGTAATGTTGTGTTTGGGGAATGTTCAAGACCCTCCTTTCCTTGGGAGGAAAGATGGTCTTGGGGGTGGAAGGAGTTTGACAACCCTTAGGGTGAGAGGCTCTCATTTTTTAGAGTGATCTCAAGGGTCTGTTCATGAGACCCTTGCTGCCTTTATTTTGTGTTATTTCTACTTGGGGGTCATAAGGGGTGCAAATATGGCATGGTTGCCTTTTTGGGGGTCATAAGGGTGTAGGGATTAAGGATGAATTCTGGTTATGCATTCATGGGTGCCATGAGTTGGCTGTAAGTTTTATTTAGCAGATTTCTCCCCTAGGGTACTTGGTCCACTTCCACCCCAGTAAGGCATCATATTTTGTGATGGAGTTTCAGCTTGGGAAAGGGTGTCTCTGTTGTGTTATTTTCTTTCCCCTTGTTTGTTGTATTGCTTGGCTGTAACCCCGTCTAGGTCTTGATTCTCCTAGCTCGGGGGTGGCTTCTGGTAAGCCTAGGCTGGGAGGTGAGCATCCCATGGTTACAGCCCTAAAATTTTACATGCAGGTTGCTTGGAGAAGAGACTAGGAGTTGCAGATTTGTTTGGTTGCAGATATTTCTATTTAGATTCAGATTTCTTTTTTAAATGCAGAAAAGCAAAGAATGAAATGTAACTTTATGATTTGTAGCAAAAAGAAAATGTATATGTAAATAAAGAGCTTTAGGGTGTTTCTTTTATCCTCTGTATAAAGATTAGAAATGGAAAGACTGGTTAGTTTATTCACCCATTTTATATATGGGTCATTGTAAATTAATAATCTGTGAGCAATGTAATCTTTATTTAAAATTTGATGCCTATTATGTTGCTGTAGACTACATATAAATCTTGTCTCAAAAAAAAGGAGGGTCTGTTAATTTGTTTATTTACTGCAATATTAGAAAAAAAAAAAGAGAGAAAGAAATGCATTAGGTTCATTATTTACTTGCATAGTTTAAATTGTTGTTATTTTATTGTTTAGACATAGTTGGAAGGGATCTAGTAATTTTACATTGCTGAAGTAGGCATGATGTCTGACTGTAAAAAAAAAAAAAAAAGAAAGGAAAGAAGAATAAGTTCATTCATAATGCTGTTAAAGGACTAAGATCAGAATGTTTAGATGTTAGAATCTCAGACAATATAAGGGTTTCCAGCCCTATTGTCTTAACATTTATTGAATATATCTATAAATATATAGGTATATATATATATATATATATATTGAAAATATATATATATATACACTTATATATATATATAGATATATATATATATATATAGATATAAATCTCTATACGTATATATCTCTGCAATAAATAAAAAAATAAATATAAATCTCTATATATATATATATAAAGTATTGCATGCTGCTGTGTTAAAAATATTGCAGAATAGACTTCCTAGTCCTATATATATATATATATTCCTGCATCTGAAAACATACTCTATGGATGCCTTTAGAAAAATATATACATATATGTTATGTTCGGATCATAGCAGTGTTTATATGTATATATACAAATATATATATATATATATATATATTCATATATGATTATGTGCACCATATATATATATATATTTGATATTTAAAAAAAAAAACACATCATATAAAATTTAAACCCTCGAAATATTAAAATATTTTTTTTTTAAAAAAAAGTGGGAAAACACGGGCACCGAGCTGCGGGTCACTGTGTGTAACACAGTGGATGGCCATGGCCGAGCCACTATGCTAGACACAGTGGGCGGTGCCGAAGGGCACCACACTATGTGTAACACAGTGGAGCGATCGCGGCCGCCACTGTGTGTATACACAGTGGGCGGCGGTTATGCCGTCCGCCACTGTGTGTACGCACAGCGGCACTCGGAACCCCCCCCCCCCCCCGCGCACTTCCTCCATTCTTCCCTCCGCCGTGCCCTATCCGCCGTACCTACAATCTCTCACACTCAAAAAAAAAATCAATTAAAAAAAAGGGTTTAATAAACCCTAACCCATTTCGAGTTAGGGCATAAAATAGTAAGAAAATAAAAACAAGTGAGATTATATAGAAATGCAACCCTAACCCAATTTCGGGTTAGGGTTAGCATTTTAGGGATAATATATATATATATATATATATATAAAATCCCAGTTTTAATTAGGGATGGGAAATTTAAATTGGAATTTTAAACTTTGATTTTAATATATATTTGGGGTTAATTTAATAATTGTATTATTATATGTCTTTTTATTTTTTTAGGGAATTAAAATTTTAATATAGTAAAATTAAAGGGGTTGAAAAATGAAGAGTTATTATAGTTGGATACACCATACATTAAATCGATTAATTCATTTAATTAATCAATAGATTTTCCTCAATTCATTTGGGCGTTAGGTTATATTGTAAATGGGGAAAATTTAAAAAGGAGAAATTTGTAAATTAATGAACCTTAAGCCCTTGAGTCCGATTTTGGCCGGATCGAAACTAAATCGTCAAAATTAAGGGTTTAGGGAAAATTAGAATTGGCTTTAGCTTATTGTCGGTTTTAGTGGGCAAAGGACATTATAGTAATTTGAACCCCTATCGGTTGGATTTAATAATGAATTCACGCGTGCATCAATTACCTTATAACATTATCATTTTATGGTCGGAAATGATTTAATACATTGAGATATTCCATTTATCCCTCGTTTCTATTTACGACAACTTAGTTAAGGTAATTGAGCTAGCTAACTAATCTGTGGCATTGATTAATCCCCACCAAATAAAGTCGCTCATTCGAGTTGGTTAATTAACCCAACCTTAGTAAACAATTTTATTTTCACACTAGATAAGACAAAACTCTAATAAAGTTATTATAATTGTAGGATATATTGCGAGTTCATGTGGTCAAAAAAAATAAAATTTGTTGTTCCATTTTTTTGTGCCCAAAAGTCTGGGCACGACATTTTGGTATCAGAGCCAGGTTTCCGACACTAGGAAGCTTTCTCCATTACGTTTCGCTTTAATTATCTAAATTAATCAAATATTTTCCCCCAAAAAAAAAATATATAAATATGTGAAAATTAAATTATTTAATTATTTATTTTCTCATTAGGATGCCTCTGACTACGCGACAAGCTCGCAAGCGCGGAAGGGGTCCTAAGCGTACACGTATGGCACGCGAAGATGTTGCTAGGGAGGAACCGGTTCCAGAAGGGAACCCGGAAGCACCTCCCGAACTGCCGGTTGACCCTAACCGAGACATCTTGCTAGCTCTTCAGAACTTGATCGGGATCGTGCAGGATAGGCTTCCAGCAGTGGATCGTCATGCAGACAATCAGAACTCAGGGAGTCATAGGTCAGTAGAGAGGGAACAGAGTAGGAGTCCACCTCCTAATTCCATAGAGGGCGAGGCAGAGCATGAGCTGGAGTTCGTTCACCTGCCCGAACCACCTCCAGTAGCGGCACCTGTGTACTTTGAGAGAGCACGTCAGGAACCAGGAGACCTGATTAGAGAGGTTTTGCACCTCCAGCCAACATCTTTTGGAGGGACTACTGACGGAGTAGAGGCTGAGGCATGGCTTTTGAGCCTAGATCGGTGCTTCGCATTGCGATCTTATGAAAGCAATCTGAAGGCACGAGTTGCAGTCCACCTTCTGAGATCGACAGCCTCCACATGGTGGAAGCAGGAGGAATTCAAGTGTGGACTCATTGCAGATACCATCACATGGGAAATCTTCATAGAGAGGTTCAGAGAGAGGCACTTTTCAGAACACTTCAGGCAGCGTAGGATCAATGAGTTCCATGACCTCCAGCAGAAGGGTCTCTCAGTGACCCAGTACGAGAGTAAGTTTATTGAGCTCCTACCTTATGTAGATTACCTGAAGGACGAGAAGCTGCTCGTCAACCAATTTGTTAGGGGACTTAATGTTGGGATAGCAGGACCAGTGAGGATGGCCGCTCCAGGGAGCCTTCGGGTTACCGTAGAGAAGGCCCTTATAGCCGAGGAGATTCAGATCAGGCCTCAGGACACGAGGGATCGGTTCTAGAACCGAAACCCAGCTCCCCAGCCTTTCGGGTTTCAGAAACCCCATTGGAAAGGCAACCACAGAAATGTTTCGGGGTCCCATAAACCCCCTCCTCCGCAGCAGTCACAGCAGAGTCAGAGACAGAGGCCCCCTGAGGGACAGCAGGGCTCCAGGCCCAAGCAGTGGCAGTCACAGGGTCCCAGGCGTGACCAGAGAGCACAAGGTACATACACACCCCCGACACGGGCTCAGCAGTCTTCCAGGGGTGGGTACAGTGGTTCTAGCTGGACAGGTGGGCATCCTTTTTCTAGGCCGCAGGGCGCACAGTTCCAGGCACGTGGTGCTTGCTTCACGTGTGGAGCCATGGGGCACATGGCGAGAGAGTGTCCACAAGGTCAGATGATAGGAAATCAGAGAATGGCGACATTAGAGCCTACAGTTAGGGATATGGGCAAGTCCCATAGAGTCTTCACAGCGGTTGACAACTGCCAGACAGAGCACTAGGCCACAGTCATCGAGGCTGCAAGTAAGATCAGAGGTAGCAGTATTTCTATATTATTTGACTCAGGAGCGACTGACTCCTTTATATCTCCATTGGTTGTGGAGCGTTGCGGGCTAGTGGCAGTAAGGCAAAGTGTTAGCTGGGAAGTGGAGTTAGCTTCAGGGGCTAGAGTGTCAGTTGATTCAGAGGTTAGGGGATGTCTGCTCCAGATTGGCAATACCACCACCTTAGTAGACCTTAGAGTTATGCCACTCGGATCTTATGGCATCGTACTTGGCATGGATTGGCTTTACACCCACAGAGCCAAGATGGATTGTCGCTCGAAAAAGATCGAGTGTGAGGATGATCATGGTGCTCCCATAATAATCACTGAGATTCAGAGACCTGTGTCTCTTCGTATGATATCTGCTATGCAGCTTAAGCGGAGCATGCGAAAGGGATGCCAGTTGTTTGCTATCACGATCAGTGACTGAGAGGAAGAAAGTGAGAAGGAACCTTCTATAGATGACCATCCCATCCTTGAGGCATTTGTAGACGTGTTTCCAGCTGAGCTACCCGGTATGCCGCCTAGCAGGGAGATTGACTTCCACATAGATTTGGTACCAGGAGTCGAGCCAGTTTCGAGAGCACCTTATAGGATGACCACTCATGAGCTTAATGAGCTCAAGATGCAGCTAGAGGAACTCTTAGAGAAGGGTCACATCCATCCTAGCGTCTCCCCTTGGGGCGCACCAGTCATCTTCGTGAAGAAGAAAGACGGATCCCTTCGGTTATGCACGGATTACAAGCAACTGAATAAAGTAACCATCAAGAACCGCTATCCCTTTTCGAGGATCGATGACTTGTTTGATCAGCTTCAGGGTGCTAAAGTGTTTTCCAAAATAGACCTGAAGTCAGGATATCATCAGTTGAGGATTGTGGAAAGTGATATCTACAAGACCGCGTTTCACACCAGATATGGCCACTACAAGTTCACTGTGGCCCCATTCGGTCTTACGAATGCTCCAGCTGTATTCATGAGTCTCATGAATGGGGTATTCTACACCTTCCTTGACTGATTTGTGATTGTGTTCCTCGACAACATATTGATCTATTCCCGGAATGAGAAGGAGCATGAGGAGCATTTGAGGTAGGTTTTGCAGTGTTTGAGGGACAACCAGTTGTTCGGCAGTTTGTCGAAGTGTGCTTTCTTTAGATCAGAGGTCAAGTACCTAGGGCATGTTATATCCGGAGATGGGATCTCAGTTGACCCATCAAAGATTAGAGCCATTATGGATTGGCCGGCACCCACCAGTGTGACAGAGGTCAGGAGCTTCATGGGCCTAGCAGGATACTACAGGCGTTTTGTGGAGGGATTTTCTAGAGTTGCACACCCCATCACATCCCTCCAGCGAAAAGGGAAGAAATTCGAGTGGACAGAGAAGTGTGAGAGGGCTTTTCAGGATCTAAAAAGGGCACTTACTAGTGCACCTATTCTTATTGTGCCAGACCCCACGGCCGACTTCATGGTATGCACAGATGCTTCCTTAGATGGATTGGGAGTAGTTCTTATGCAGGAAGGTAGGGTTATAGCATACGAGTCTAGGAAACTTAAGACTCATGAGCTTAACTACCCTACGCATGACCTAGAGCTTGTAGCGGTTGTACATGCACTTGTGAGGTGGAGACACTTCCTTTTAGGTCATCACTTCGAGCTTCACTCAGACCATCAGAGTTTGCAATACATCTTCACCCAGCCTAACCTTAATGCACGTCAGAGGAGATGGATGGAGTTCCTTTGTGAGTATGATTTTGATGTTCACTACATCAAAGGAAAGGAGAATGTGGTCGTAGATGCCCTAAGTAGGAGACGGCATGAGGTTTACACCATATCCATGAGCACAGATTTGAGAGACTATATTTTGCAGCGATTGTTGGAGGATGATTGGTATCTAGAGGTTTGTCAGAGGATCCGTAATCAGGAGGCCCTAGAGGGGAAGTTTGTGGACTACTCTTTAGAGTCCGATGGTTTATTACGCCATAGAGGGCGCATCTATGTACCCTCTCCTGGGGGATTGCAAGATTTCATTATCATGGAGGCTCATAGAGCTCCTTATGCAGCGCATCCCGGGGTTAAGAAGATGCATGCTGACTTGAGGCAATTGTACCATTGGCCAGGAATGCGGCAGCTTATCACCGAGTTGGTAGCCCGATGCCTTGAGTGTCAGAGAGTCAAGGCAGAGCACCGCCATCCAGGTGGGTTACTCCAGTCCCATGCTATACCAGAGTGGAAGTGGGATACTATATCCATGGACTTCATCATTGGTCTTCCTATGTCATCTCGTCGCCATGATGCTATCTTGGTGACAGTTGACAAATTGACCAAAGTAGCCCACTTCTCACCAGTCCGGACTACCTTCACAGCTCCAGCAGTGGCACAGGTGTTCTTGTGAGACATTGTTAGGCTTCATGGTGTCCCACACAAGATTATTTCTAATAGGGATTCTCTCTTTACTTCTTCCTTTTGGAAGGCATTACAGGCAGCATTGGGCACCAAGCTCAACTTCAGCACAACCTATCATCCAGAGACAAATGGACAGACAGAGCGATTTAACCAGGTGTTAGAGGATATGCTCCGCATGTACATCATGGATCATCAGACCCAATGGGAGGAGTACCTGCATTTAGTAGAATTTGCCTATAATAATGGGCATCACACTTCTTTGGGGATGCCACCTTTTCAGGCTTTGTACGGCAGACCATGCAGGACGCCTTTGAGTTGGGACCGTATTGAGGATAGAGTGGCCATAGGCCCTGAGATGGTCCGTGATATGGAGCAGCAGGTAATTTTGATTAGACAACACCTTAGAGAGGCATAGGATAGGCAGAAGAAATATGCAGATGCAAAGAGGATAGACCGGAGTTACATGGTTGGGGACAGAGTTTTTCTGAGAGTGCGACCGCATAAGAGTCCAATCCGCTATGGAAAGGGTTCTAAGCTCGCACCTCATTTTGTCGGACCTTTTGAGATCCTTGAGAGGACAGGACTAGTTTCTTATCGCCTAGCTTTGCCACCTAGCCTATCACGCATCCACGATGTGTTTCATGTGTCAGTTTTGAGAAAATATATCTATGATGAGTCTTATATTTTAGATTGGGATGCCATGCAGGTGGAGTCGGATGGGCAGCTAGCCTTGGAGCCCATTCGCATTTAGGCTCGCCGGACGTTGGCCCTTCGAGGTCGAGAGCTGGACTAGGTTAGGGTCTAGTGGGATTGCTATGATGAGGTTACAGCTTCATGGGAGGATGCAGCACGTATGAGATCACAGTACCCTCATCTTTTCGATGAACTCCAAGAGGACGTTCATGCCTAGAGGGGGAGGGTGTGAGGCCCTACCCCGACCCATCCTATCTCTTCAGCTATTTTCATTTTGGAACTATTTTGGATGCTAGTTTTGACACACTATGGATAGAGAACTTTACATGGTCCCAAGATTTTGGTAACATTGATATGTATGGATGCTTCATTTCTATGCCTTGTGGATTATAGAATATTATATGATTCTAGATTAGGGTAATATTGTGATGATGTAGGTTATTATCTGAATTTTAGGATTTGTTATAATGTTCAAAATATGTTTGCATATCTTGTAGATGGATCAAATTTTGAGGATTATGATGAATTGCTTTGATTTGTGACAATCGTATTTTATAATGACAAGTCTTTGCAGAATGGATGTATTGTATTCTGATTATGTATTTTTTATTATATGAGGCTATTGGGAAGTACTAATGTTTAAATTGAGTTGTGCAGGAGATTATCCATGTGACCATGGAAATATTATGGAGAATCGAGCCTAGGCCTATGTGCGTTAGTAAAACCAGGGGTTATCTATTTGGAGAGACAACACCCCGTATGTATTGTATTTTATTCGTAAATGTAAAATGTTGCATGAGTGTAAATTGTATTTATTGAATTGTTTAAATTGTTTAAGGGACAATTGCCATGTATGTAATTGTGATGTGGAATTATGTTGTAGTGTCACTTGACAATTATGTTGCTGTAGACTACATATAAATCTTGTCTCAAAAAAAAGGAGGGTCTGTTAATTTGTTTATTTACTGCAATATTAGAAAAAAAAAAAAAGAGAAAGAAATGCATTAGGTTCATTATTTACTTGCATAGTTTAAATTGTTGTTATTTTATTGTTTAGACATAGTTGGAAGGGATCTAGTAATTTTACATTGCTGAAGTAGGCATGATGTATGACTGTTAAAAAAAAAAAAAAAGAAAGGAAAGAAGAATAAGTTCATTCATAATGCTGTTAAAGGACTAAGATCAGAATGTTTAGATGTTAGAATCTCAGACAATATAAGGGTTTCCAGCCCTATTGTCTTAACATTTATTGAATTTATCTGTAAATATATAGGTATATATATATATATATATATATATATATATATATATTGAAAATATATATATAAACTTATATATATAGATATATATATATATAAATCTCTATACGTATATATCTCTGCAACAACAAAAAAAAAAAACATATTCTGAACCTGTGTATCCCTGTTACAAAAAAAATATATATATATATAAAGTATTGCATGCTGCTGTGTTAAAAATATTGCAGAATAGACTTCCTAGTCCTAACTATATATATATATATATATATATATATATATATATATATAGTTAGGACTAGGAAGTCTATTCTGCAATATTTTTAAAGAAAACATCCTCTGTGGATGCCTTTAGAAAAATATATACATATATGTTATGTTCGGATCATAGCAGTGTTTATATGTATATATACAAATATATATATATATATATTTACATATTCATATATGATTATGTGCACCATATATATATATATTTGATATTTAAAAAAAAAAAAAAAACACATCATATAAAATTTAAACCCTCGAAATATTAAAATATTTTTTTTTAAAAAAAAAGTGGGAAAACACGGGCACCAAGCCGCGGGCCACTGTGTGTAACACAGTGGACGGCCACGACCGAGCCACTGTGCTACACATAGTGGGTGGCGCCGAAGGGCACCGCACTGTGTGTAACACAGTGGAGCGGTCGCGGCCGCCGCTGTGCTACGCACAGTGAGCGGCGCCCGCCATTGTGTGTATACATAGTGGGCGGCGGTTATGCCGTCCGCCACTGTGTGTACACACAGTGGGCGGCGCTGCCGCCACTGTGTGTACGCACAGCGGCACTCAGAAACCCCCCTTGCGCACTTCCTCCATTCTTCCCTCTTCGAACCCTCCACCGTGCCCTATCCGCCGTACCTACAATCTCTCACACTCAAAAAAAAAATCAATAAAAAAAAAGGGTTTAATAAACCCTAACCCATTTCGGGTTAGGGCATAAAATAGTAAGAAAATAAAAATAAGTGAGATTATATAGAAATGCAACCCTAACCCAATTTCGGGTTAGGGTTAGCATTTTAGGGATTTTATATATATATATATATATATATATATATATATATATAATCCCAGTTTTAATTAGGGATGGGAAATTTAAATTGGAATTTTAAACTTTGATTTTAATATATATTTGGGGTTAATTTAATAATTGAATTATTATATGTCTTTTTATTTTTTTAGGGAATTAAAATTTTAATATAGTAAAATTAAAGGGGTTGAAAAATGAAGAGTTATTATAGTTGGATACACCATACATTAAATCGATTAATTCATTTAATTAATCAATAGATTTTCCTCAATTCATTTGGGCGTTAGGTTATATTGTAAATGGGGAAAATTTAAAAAGGAGAAATTTGTAAATTAATGAACCTTAAGCCCTTGAGTCCAATTTTGGCCGGATCGAAACTAAATCGTCAAAATTAAGGGTTTAGGGAAAATTAGAATTGGCTTTAGCTTATTGTCGGTTTTAGTGGGCAATGGACATTATAGTAATTTGAACCCCTATTAGTTGGATTTAATAATGAATTCACGCGTGCATCAATTACCTTATAACATTATCATTTTATGGTCGGAAATGATTTAATACATTGAGATATCCCATTTATCCCTCGTTTCTATTTACGACAACTTAGTTAAGGTAATTGAGCTAGCTAACTAATCTGTGACACTGATTAATCCCCACCAAATAAAGTCGCTCGTTCGAGCTGGTTAATTAACCCAACCTTAGTAAACAATTTTATTTTCACACTAGATAAGACAAAACTCTAATAAAGTTATTATAATTGTAGGATATATTGCGAGTTCATGTGGTCAAAAAAAAATAAAATTTGTTGTTCCATTTTTTTGTGCCCAAAAGTCTGGGCACGACAAATAGTATCTAGTTCTTAAGAATTTCTTCGATAGTGGTGGGCCACTTTGATGTGCCCCACAAATTCCATTATGCACCTCCTTTAGGGAAAGTTGTGCTTCTTCTTCATCAAGACATCAGAGAAGGGTTCCATTGAATCCCTTTCTATGTGTCAGCAATAATAGTGTGTTTTGACGCCTAATGAATAAGAGTTTTCTTTTGATTTCTAGACAAATTAGGAGACATATACTGAGTATGTAAGTATGTGTATATCTCATTATACCATGGGGATTGAAGACCAAAAAATTACACATACATATTCTGATGAGGGAATCTCATATGTCGATATCATCAATTGTTCTACAATAAACTCAAACTGAGTTTTATTATTAGGCATATTTAGTAGAGACCCTACTGTAGCCATGGTGTCGACTGCCTTGTTTTGTATCCTTGGAATCTGTTCAAAAGTGATGTTACTGAAATGTTCTTTATAATCTTCTACCATTTGTTTATAAGACATCAGGTTATCATCTTTTATGTTATAGTCATCATTGACTTGATTTACATTTAGTTGTGAGTCACCATAGACTTGTAATTCTTTTATCCTGCACTGTACATTGGTACAGAGTCCTATGATGAGAGCTTCATATTCAACAATATTGTTCATACAGGGAAAATTTATTCTGAATGACTTAGGGATAGGATCACCTTGAGGGGTGATGAAAAGAATCCCATCTCCAGCTCCATAATTTGTATAGGACCCATCAAAGTATAATTTCCACATGGTGGATGTTGTCAATGTAAACACAAATTCATCAGGAAAGTCAATTAGTAGCGGGTGATTGTCTTGCAAGGGCGCCTCTGCTAACTGATCTGCTATAATATGTCCTTTGATTGCCTTTATGTCCACATACTCTATATCAAACTCACTTAAAATCATGACCCACTTAGCCAATCTTCCAGTCAATGTTGCTATTCTTAACAAATATTTGAGTGGATCAAAACGTGTGATGAGTTGGACTTTGTGACTCGACATATAATGTCTAAGTTTCTGAGATGCGAAGATCACTGCTAGACATGCTCATTCTACAGGAGTGTAATTAAGCTCATATCCAATTAGGGTTCTACTTATATAGTAGATTTATGTTTTCTTTCCTTGATCATCATGGTGTGCCAACAAGGCTCCTAAAGATGAGTTTGTTGCTGATATATATAGTAATAGGGTCTTTCCTTGAGTAGGTGGAACTAATACTGGAGTATTCAAAAGATAATCTTTTAAAGCTTGAAAAGCTTCTTGACACCGTTCTGTCCATTTGAAGGTGACTCCTTTTCTGAGTAAATACTGAAATGGATGACATTTATTTGCTAGTTGTGCTATGAACCTTCTTATAGACTGTAGTCTTCCTTGTAACCCTCTTAACTTCTTAAGTGTCGATGGAGGTTGCATATCCATGATTGCTTTGACCTTTGCAGGATCTAATTCAATTCCTCTATTAGACACAATAAATCCTATAAGTTTTCTTGTTGTTACACCAAACACACACTTTTGGGGGTTTAACCTGACATTGTACTACTCTAATCGATCAAATATATTTTCAAGGACTTCAAGGTGACCTTATATTGTCTATGATTTAGCCATTAGATCATCCACATAGTCTTCCATGTTATTATGGATCATGTCATAAAATAGTGTCGTCATAGCCCTTTGATATGTTGCTCCTGCATTCTTAAGACCAAACGATATGACATTCCAGCATTATGTTCCCCATGGACAGGTAAATGCCATCTTGTGTTGATCTTCTGGTGCAATCCTGATCTGGTTATACCTTGAGAAACCATCCATTAATGAAAGCACTTCATTCCCAGCAGTTAGGTCAACTATCATGTCTATGTTAGGTAATGGGAAATCATCCTTAGGACATGCTTTATTTAGATCTCAGAAGTCAGTACAGATTCTTATGCCCCCAGTAGGCTTAATCACAAGTACTAGATTGGATATCCATTCTTCATAGTCAATAGTTTGGCTGATGCAGATGATTTGGGGGATAAAGGTTTTCCCACAACCCTAGGAGGCTCAGAGGATTTGGTACATAGGGAGGACCTTTTGGATATTAAGAATAATATTCCACAACTCCCTCTAAGACTGGTTTCTTTGAATGGGTTGGACAATATGGAGATACATGGGAGGGCTTCCCCTGACCCCTGCCCTGAATCACCTACGGAGGCAGGTCCACTGGGTATATCTCACAATTCGGTAGGTAGGCTTAAGCCGAATTGTGGGTCTTGTCAAAAGAAAAGGGGGAGAAGATCCAACTCTAAACTTTGACTTAGGGATGGGGAAGCTCTGGACCAAACAAAGATAACAAACACCTTCAATGTAGGGAGGGGGAAGTTCCCTCCCACATCACCATGAAATTAATAACATAGAATGTTAGGGGCATTAATGCCCCTAACAAGCAACACATTCTCAAGCGTTGCATCTTCAAAGTTAGAGTTGAGATAACTATTATTCAGGAAACTAAGTTAGATAGTGCTGGAGGAGACCAATTTGGCAACAAATTAGGCAAATTCAATTGGATAGGAGTTCCCGCGAAAGGGGTATCTAGGGGTTAAGGTATCATCTGGGACCCTACACATATTGCACTAGTAAATCTAGAGAATACTAGATTTTGGATGAGTTCGAAAGTTAAGTGTGTTAATAATAACCTAAACTTTATACTAATCAATGTATATGGTCCTACCCCTATTGAATTGAAATGCAGAGTTTGGGAGGAAATCACCTCTTTTATAAGCAAATTTAAGGATAAGAATTGCATTATAGGCATAGATTTTAACACTATTAGTGACCTTGCTAAGAAATCAGGGGGCTACCCTCACAAATTTTAGGAACTGGTCCTATCAAAATAATCTAAGGGACATACACACAGACAATGGAGTTTTCACCTAGACCAATAGAAGATCTAGTTCTAGCATGATAGCAGAAAGATTAGATAGATTCTTCATTAAGGATAATTTAGGCAACTTTAACGACAACTTAGTTAAGGCATCCATTTTACCTTTATCAGGTGTGTAGGAGAAAAAGTGACACTAAGCAAACATGCCCTAATCTCACTTTCAACCACACACTTGTGGAATACGAAAGAGCCTAGAGGTATCACACAATTGGCTACTTCTTTTTGTGGAAGAGAGAGCCACGGGCTACCTATTAGGATTTCTATTCCTTTGTTGCAATTGAAAGATAAAATGATGCAAGTTCAATCCCTAACCCCAAAGTGCAAGTATGAACTAATAACAAGATTGCAGAATTGAACTTAAACAATGGAAAGCTGTAAACACAAGGACAAGAAAAGAATGCAAATCCATACCCGGTGTTAAAATATGAATGAAAATGTTTGGGACGGGGGCGCGGGCACCACTGTCCTGATTCTGCCCCTGAAACTGCTCCAGAAACTGCTGTTTTGCAACCTGGAAAGCTGTCAAAAATGCTGAAAACTGCTGTCTGTCAGGAGGACCAGGGCGCCCAGCACCCCTGTCCCAGGGACCAGGGTGCCCAGCGCCCCTGTCCTGGTAGGACAAGGGCACCCCATGCCCCTGTCCTGGTCTTTTGCTTTGAAACTTGGTGTGAAGTTCTGTCTCGGTCTGCTTCTCCCGGATCTGTAACTTGCGGCGTCGTCTGAATCCCGAAATCTGCACTTATATCTGAAAAGGTGTTTTGGGCGGCTATATAGGGTTTTGCCTTAGTCAAACCCCCGCTTTGGTGATTTCCACCTCCACGAATAGCCAAGTTGTATTGTAAAAGTAATGTGTGTGCAGACCTTGTGTGTGTGCAAGATCCTAAAATGCAAGTAAGCAAACTAGAGCAACCTAGAAAGTAAACCCTAATTGCTTGTAAATGATAATGTAAATGCTCCAAATCAAGATGTAAAGAGATCTAAAGCATGAATGCAAATGATATAATGAGGCTTATGCAAAGACATGAAAACAACATGAAATCATACCCAACCCTAAGGGAGGGGTACAAGCCAATCTTCAGTCGGTAATCCCCTATTGCTCTTCAATGTCTTCAAAGCCCTAAATGGATGAATGAAATTGATGAATGCTTGATGGATGGATGTTGAATGTTGTTGAAGTCTTCCAAGATCTTCTCTTTTGCTGCATAGAAGGCCCTTGAAACCAAAAATCTCCTCCTTTCGAATGAAGAAAGAGAGCTCTTATATATGAAACCCTAGGTCTTAATTTCAACTTTTGGCCGACCTAGAGATTGAATCTCCCGCCAATTTCTTGGGGTTAAGCTTTATTTTATGATTGGATCACGCTCCTAAAATTTCAGGAAAAATGTCCGGGACCATGAGCACGCCGGGCGCCATGGTCCTGACAACTTTTCACCAAATTTTTAGGGCCGTCGGATATGATGATTTTAGAGAGAATCCCAAAGTTACAGCTGATTTCGAGATGTTTTGACCCCCGAAATCAAGCCCCCAAGTTCAAAATAGGACCTAATTAGGGTTTTTGATTAAATGATGTATTGGAAGAATAAAATGAAAGGGGCACACTTTAATGAAAGGGCCCAACTTTATAATGTGGAAGATGATGAAATAGGACCTTAGACCTAATTAATTTAATTAATTAAGTGCTAAAGGGGAAATGCAATGCAAAATGCAAAATGTGCCAAGGCGGGTGCTAAACTAGGTGTGAAATTGTACCACCCTAGCAAGTGCGTACAATTTACGACGCTACATCAGGTTCTGACCACTTCCCGGTTCAGCTGACTATAGTTGAAGATAAAAAGCCTTTAAATTGCCCCTTCAAATTTGAGCTTATGTGGCTAAAGGAAGAAAATTTCATAAACATGATAGAAAATTGGTGGCACTCATATAAGGTCTCAGGATCCAAACTATTTTGCTTTGTATCAAAATTAAAAATGGTAATGTAGGCACCTAAAATTGTCATGTCTAATTAAATAAATATTTTTATTTATTTAATTATTTTATCCTAAGTCTTCTATTAATTAAATAAATCTTTATTTATTTAATTAATTCATTAATCCTCTTCTAAACCTTTCCCCATTTAAATATATACTTTTATTTGTTTAAATTATCCTTTTCCTAAATTAAATAAATATTTTTATTTATTTAATTGATCCCATTTCTTCTATTAATTAAATAAATCTTTATTTATTTAATTATTTCATTAGCCTTTTCTACCCATGACACATGTCATTCATCTCTTAATTCCTACACTACCTACCCTCTCATCATTTAATTATTTCTTCCACCTACCCTTTAATCTTAGCCAACCATTTATCTTTTACACATCTTAATCTTATCCCTCCATTTCTTACAGTGTCTTCTATATAAGAGGATACTCTCCTTCATTATCAACCAGAATTTTCTAATGAGCATTCTAATCAAGGTGTCTAATCAATTTTATGCAATCAAGCATTTTTGTGATCAAGCTATCAACCACATTTTTGTTCTTTGTTGAGCTCTTGTGCACACATAAAATCTGAGAGCAAATATATCAACCAAGATCAATGGAGATAGGAAGAATGAAGATTCAAACCCTAGTGGACATGTTATGGTATAATCTTTTTGATTTTGTTGATTTACATTGTCTTAGGTAATCTTCATATGTTATGGTGGATCTTTGTTGTTGTTAGGCTAGGGTTTTGTGGTTGAATTCATTTAGTCTTTCAATATTGTTGTTTCCATTATCCACTTTTCACCATATACATTTTGGCACGCCTGCTGGGACCCTTGTCCCTTTTTCATTTAACATCTTTTGTTGTAGATTTTGTGTTTTTGAAGTTGCAGATCCGACATTTTTTGACAATATTTCAATTTTTGCGTCTGTGCCTTCTGAAATCACGTTTTAGTTTTTATGCAGCATCTGTGTATTCCAAAATCATGTCTCTGTTCCTGACAACATTTTTTATTTTCCAGATTGTAGGTTTTCATTTCAGTAGCATCTATGTAGTATACAGGGGTGTCTGTGAGTTTAAATCACGTCTGTGGTTGGTATAATAGCGTATGCATTCTCTGCATTTTTTGTGTTCTCCATTTTTTTCAATTTTCACTTCCTCATTTAGGGTTTCTATTTCATCATTTTGTCTTGCATTTAGGGTTTTAGATTTGGTTCATTTAAGCTAATATCTTGTGATCCAACTAATGAAGTGGTGCAGCTTGTCTTTGGTAGCAAATCGTGCATCGAAAGCCCCTACTTTTCACAAAGTGTTTTGGGATTTTCTTAAAATAAACCTAACTTGTTTTCTTGCAGGAAGGGGTAATCATTTGAAACAACCCAAACTACTAACAAATCTTTGTTACAGGATCTTGACAAGGGTTTGATTTTGATTTTCATTATGTGCTTTGTTTTCATAGATTAACGAACACTTCAATTGGTGCACTAAAATTGAACCAGTGTCTTTTGTGTCTTGAGCAATAGGCTCTTTATGCTTAATCTTTAGAGGGCCTGCCTCCGTGTGTGGTCACTAGGACTACTAGTGAGGAGGGAATGACCCAAGTGGTAGCGAGACAATACCCCCCTCTTCTAAACCACTATAAACAATTGTATCCATGGTGAAAGCCATGGGTAACATGTGCTGATTAGTCCATACCAACACTATGTCTCCCCATAAACCCATTTGATCAAATTTATTTGATCAATAGTAGGGTGTAACCCCTACCGGTTGGGAGCCTTCTGTAATTACAGAGCTGAAAGTGATGCATGTATGGCCACACAAGAGGATTCCCTTACTAGTACCTTTTTGTTTTAGAAAGCCAAAATCCTTTTAGTTGTTGAGGTAGGAGGTCGGACCTCTAGAGCGGCCCACACACATACGATTCTTAGTAGAGGTACAAAGCTCGCCATAAGGAGTCTTTGTGGGGACTATGTTGGTATTTTGGTATGGTTTTGTCATTGATGTCAACACTTGCTAAATTCACCTACTTTGGAGATCCAACAACATTCACCGGCAATCAGTAAACTATGCAAACAGTTACCGGTATATGGTTAACCGACAGGATATAATGTTCACGGGTACCTGCATTGACATGGAAGTCACTTGGTAATGTCGAAGACATCATGTGGACACTTTACTTTGAAGTAATAATCATTGGTATGTTCTTATTTGCATATTTGCTTTTACCGGCAAATAGGTCCAGGTTATCTAGGGTTACACCGGCAGGTTTATCTTTTCCAGATCAGCATGGCACACTATGGAGATGATTTATTATTGTTGTAAATGCATTAAGCCGACATGTTCAATCGGTTATTGCATCAGATATTGTATTATTTGTAATATCTTGTAGAGCCGACCTACTAAAATTGGTCTTAGGGTATGGTATAAATGTAAAATCTTATTTGTAAGATCAAGTGGGGAATGCAAAAAAGATTTAAGGAAGGATATATGCGAGATCAAGCAGAGATATACATGAAGACATCATTTGAAGGTGAAGCTAGGTTTTTGTAGAAGCATATCATCATTACACCGGTACTGAATCCAGCATATGAAGATGTTATTTTGTGCAGTACATTCTCATTGGATTTAACCATCCAACCGTAGTCAGTGTGACTCCCATCTGTGATTGAGCTCTAGGCTGTTGGCCTTTCTGCATGTGCAGACCCCTCTTTGTACACTTACTATCTGTAGTAGTATCATCTGATTGTGGGTAAGGTTTCCCACCATGGTTTTTCCCCTTACAGGGTTTCCACGTACAAATATTTGTGTCATGTGTTGCAGATGACTTTATGTTTATGTTTCATGCATTAATTCTTACAGGTATAAGCAATTTTCTGTTGACACTGTTTACCTGCATACTTAACTGTTTTACTGGTACTAAGCATTAAGTTGGTTAATAAGATTTTGGTTTGAATTTATTGGACAACTGATTCACCCCCCCCCTCTTAGTTGTCCCCGGGACCTACAGACTGATTCTTGGCTGCCCTAGAGAAGTGAGTGTCGAGGGTGGAGCCAGTGGGGTCAACCACCTAATTATCCACTTTGAATAGCGTAGCCTTGGGGGAAACCCCATGTAGGATCAACAACTATTGTCTTGGCCAACCAGAGGAATTGTGTTTGTCTTCTTTTAAACATTCAAACATTCAAGACCAAACATCAAAACATTGTGTCTTTTGTCTCTTCAAGTGTATGCAAAACATTTTTACATCAAACAACACACTTTCCTTTGAGTCATTTTTAGTCTAAACACCCACAAACATAGAGTCCTCATCAACATTGTGTCCTCTTATCCCAAAAAAATGGTCAAAAATTCAGATTTGGTCACAACAACAACTTCAAAAATTGGAAAAATTGTACTCAGGCTTTAGAAATGCGTTTTTGTCTGACAGAATATGTCTGTGTACTTTAACCATGTCTGTGTAGGATAGAAACACATCCGTGTCATCACGACAAACTATATATTCACAAGATTCTTAGAAACATGCTTGTGCAATATCCAATCAAGTCTGTGTTTAATAATCGCGTTTGTGAAGGATAGAGGCACGTCTATGTTCACTATTGGGAAAACTTACAATCCAGTAAGCAAGAGCAATCAGTTTAGGAATTCTTGAGCTTCTTAGGTTATTTCTCTAGGTTTTCATCTAGCATTCAACCTATTTTTGGGTCCCACATAGTTCATCATTGCTTTACACCTTGCATTACATTCACATTTGTCTAAACTTGAGTCAAAAGGTCACTTGCTTATCCCCACCTTACTTTGTCAACACAATACATACAACAACATTTTGCTAAGTGGTCCCTCATCAAGGTCTATCACCTTTGGGTCTCATTTGGTCTTACTTGGAGTCGAGGTCAACTTACCTCATCAAGAGATCTATCATCTCTTTGGAAGTCACACCTACTCTACTACATACATACTTTGTCTTACACTTTGGACATTGCAAGTACACCTTAGATTCATTTGCATTCCATCCAACTCTTGGTCTTCCATACTCTTTCTATTTTCATCTAGTCTTACACATCTTGGTCAAGACCTAGTTCATGGTTGAAACCCATTCCCAAAAATCTAGGAGGGAAGCTAAAGAGGCTCAAGAGTCTACAAACATGAGTGGCTATGAGTACGACAACAATATCTTTTTCAATTCTAAACATACCACATTACCTGACATGGACATCTATAGAAACATTCAGAATATTGAGAACATGGATAATACAAACAACAATGATGCACAAGATGACAATGTCGACAACATTTCAGTACACTCAGCAGAGGTGGAAGATTCAATCATGGATCCTCATTTCGACAAGATGATACAAGAAATCATGAGAAGAAATAGACAATATTTCCTACAAGTGATGGCACAAAGTGGAGCTAAGATACCTCATGATTTTGACATGTCCCAAACAATAGAAAATCGACCTACTCAAGAAAATCAAGTCAGCATGGATCAAAGGAGACCTAGTAGTGGAGGTAATAGAAGACCACGTTTTGTGCCTGAGTCACCATCATCCTTGTTTCAAAAACCCGAGATCCCAAATACACATGGTCAAGCTTATGATACTCAAGAAAGAACATCTCATGAACAATTCCATCTACACACCCTTGTGGAAATCTTATGCAGATAAATATACCCAACCACATACCAATACTAAGGATCAAACTCAAAAGCAATTGGATACCCAGAGGCATGCTCAAAATTTGGACACAAGAAAATCCCGTGTCAAATTTGGGGGCAATACACAAGAGAAAACTCATGATATGCCTATAGAACATGATATAAACATACATTCCAATCCTCATTATGACCCTATATCAGGTGGTCCCTACACCCATTATCATTATAGACCCCCTCCATATAAACATGTTTACGATCAATGCCATTCATACATGAATTATCCTCCTCCTCCACCCGGTGGCTCACACATGGGATATGGTCCAAGAAATCGGTCTCCACCCAAATTTTTTTTGGAACAATAGATCAAGGATTTACAAAAGAAGATGGAGGACGTCAATACACCAAAACTAGTTTACATAATGAGAGATATATGTCCCTATCCATTTGATAGAAACATTCCAATGCCTCCATTTCCTCCACACTTTGTAACACCAAAGTTTAAAAAGTACAGAGGCAAAGGAGACCCTAAGGCACATATAAGACAATTTTTTATAGCTTGCATTAAAGTGGTAGCATAAGAAACATACTTGATGAGATTTTTCTCACAAAGCTTAGATGAACAAGTTATGGAATGGTTCTCCCAAATTCCGCCTGGTATCAAGTCATGGGGTGACTTAGCAGAGGCATTTATCCAACATTTCTCATATAACATAGAGACATATATATCAGTTGCCACTTTGTGCAATACCAAACAGAAAGGTGGGGAGTCATTTTCATCATTCTTACGAAGATGGAGGTATTTAGCCAGCAGATGCTCTTGTGAAATTCCACAAAAACAAATGGTAGAGATGTTTACACAGAATGTCAAAAGAGAAATTGGTTATGACTTGAGGAAAGCTTGTTTGTCCACTTTTAAGGAATTCATTGAGAGAGGCTTAGCAACAGAGAAGGTATTAATTGAGCAAGGTATCATCAAGATATTTAAAGAAAATAAAGAAGATTTTAAAAGAAAGGACAAGCCACGATTTTGGAACAAGAACAAGAACACAATAAATGATGGCATTGTTGATGCTAACACAATGAGACCAAAAATCACTCTTTCAGGACCATGTTCTTCTACAAACAACCAAGTAAATACTCAAGGAACTTCAAAACCAAGAAGGAAATACACCCCATTGGGAGAACCACTTGAGTCAACTTTTAGGAAGCTAGTGGCAAACAAGCTCATAACACTACTAGATAATCCACCATATGAGCCACAAGTGAAACCAAATTGGTGGAATGATGATGAATATTGTGAATATCACAAGAGAAAAGGACATCTTACTAGCAACTACCACAGATTGAAGAATATCATACAGGATCTCATTGACAGAGGTGACATAGAAGTTGATGGACATACCTCCAATGAAGAGATTACGATTTCAAGGAGCCATTTCCTAAACATGACAAGGGAAAAGCAAAAACTACTGATAATCAAGCCAATTATACCAAGACGCCCTATGACTATGTGGACAACCATGTTTCAACCATCATCATCAAGGATAAAACTCCTGAAGGTCCTAACCAAAGGAGTAAGGTTGTCCTAAAAGGCATTGGACCATCTTCCTCATCTTCTAAAAATGAAACCTCTGAAATTAATGTCACAACTCGTCGAGGTAAATTCACCTTGCAAGGCGTTCCATCCAAGCCCATAACCTCTTCATCCATAAAGAATGAGTATGACCTTGTAGACTAGCTAGGGAAAACACCCGCCCTCATTTCCATCCTTGAGATTTTACGCATATCCCCCACAAACAAGGCCATCCTTGATAGGACCTTGAGAGAAACCTCCGTACCCACTGATCTAAACATGGACCGGTTTCAAGCCCTGGTGGGATACCTTTCTGTTCCGCATAGCCTCACATTCATAGAAGCTTATGACGCATCTGTAACCCAACCTCATAATGCACCTCTACATATTGAAGCCTTTATCTATAAAAACCGCATCAAACGAGTCTTGATAGAAGGAGGAGCAGGTCTGAATATTTATACATTGAGCACTATTAAACAATTGGGATATTTTGAAAAGGTTTTCGATACTACACATACAGTTACCATTAAGGCATATGATGATGAAGAATACTCATCCAAAGACACAATCACCTTACCTGAAACTTTTCAAAGGTTTCTGAAACTTTGTATTCACTTTTGCATGGACATTGAAGAATCACATAGGAGCTATTGTTGCTCTCTTGTTTATATAAAAGGGAATTCAAGGTCATTTGCAAAGGGTTCCAAAACTTTGTATTCACTTTTGCAATTTGCATGGAGAATCACACAAATTGGTGTATTACTATTGAATGAATTGTATCATATCGCTATATTTTGAATGAATTAATGAAAGAAAGTTCTCGACATGTGTATTACTATTGGATGAATTGTATCATATGGTTTTGAAATGTATCACACAGATTTGAGACTCAAAAATGTATAAATAAACAATAAAAATCTTTGTATCAATAAACACATTATGGTTTTTTTTATTATGCTATTTTAAATCTGGAAATAGAAAGTTGAAAAATACAATTACAAATCAATATTAAATTCTAATTGCAAAAAGTAATATGCTTTTGTAATATGAATGATGTGATATAGTAATAAGATTAATAAATACCAATCTCTTACAGTTGCCATTCATCCTCATCAAATTCAGAGCTTTCTTGATTCTTGTCTGTGGTTTGAGTTTCTTCACTCAGAGTCTGCATACCTTCGCCGAACTGCAACTCAATGCTACCAGTAGGTGACGGTCCATTACATGGGGCAATAGTCCCACTGACACTTTGGTTTGAAATGTTGCCCAAACCTCTTCTTCCACATTTGGACCTCTAGATTTGCAGTGCCCTATCGTACGGAAAATTGTGGACATCATACCTAGATGTATAGAGCCTCAAGAAATTTTCCAAATTTTTGTCTAGTTTGTTTCTTAGCTTTGATTTTAGGAACCCCAAAGCACTGGAAACTCTCTCATCTTCCACCAAACCCAATATCATGGTAAGACATAAATCAACAAGCTTCACATATTCTGGTATTGAATCATGCAATGTTTTGTTCTCAGCTATAGTTTTCCAAAGCCTTGTTACTGATCCCTCTTCGTGGGGGTTCTCCATTTTGGGATATTGTTCTCTCATAGTGTATGAAAAATGAGATGATTGCTCTTGAAGATGAGTTTCATCTAATATTCCATTTATAGTTACTCCATTCAATTATCTAGATATGCAAAATTGTTTTATCAAAGTCAGTAGCTTACTTTGAAAATCAGCTGCACTGTTGAGGCTCCAATAATGAGGAAACACGATAGACATGGCTTTGAGTAGGTTGTCAGGAGGGAATCTACTTCTAATTTGTGAGGAAAGATCATACGCAATTTTCTTCACAAAAGTAGTTACAGTCTCAACAATCTTGTCGAAATCTTCCCTTGTAACTCTTGCTAGTTGCTTCCTGGGGCGCTTTCTTGGTTCCTCGAGGTTGACCGTGGCATAGAAGTGCATTGGTATCTCAACTCCCCATACATTGGCACATACCTCCCCATTTGCACTGATTTATAAAAAGTTATCAGGATTGTTCAAATCTGTGTGTTCGCCACTTAACAATTTTTTCATCAGATAGTGTTGGTTGATTTCGATAGAGATTGTCGAGGGTCATGCATATCATCTTATGCAGTGTAGTATATTCTGCAATATACAAAGCTCTTTTTTGGGCAGCCTTCATAATATTCCTCATTTCCTCTAGCATGGGCAGAAGAGCTACTAAATTTAAGAGTGTCTCTAAATTAATTAACCTGCTAAGAAGTTTAGGAAATTTCGGTTGATCTGATTCATCGTGAGTTGTGTGAAATAGTCCAATCAAGGATGGATATTCTGAAAACACTCAATGCATTGGACCATCCAAAGAGATCCATCTAGTATCATTATCCTTGAGAAGCTTGTTCCCATCAGTTATTCCATCAGCAAAGTGTTGAAATTACATAAATTGCTTGGGACTTTGACAGAAGTGTGAGTAGAGCTCTTTGATTAAAATTTCAATTTTTTTAACCGAAGGAAACTTGCTCACAATTCCAAAAGCTAGATTCATTCTGTGAGCCATGCAGTGAATTGCAATAATGTATGGTGCAAATGAAGTTTCAATCTTTGTACAAAGATCATTCCTGTGACCTTGCATTACTGAAGCTCCATCTGCTCCAACACAAACCAATTTTTTGGCTACCGTCATGTCATCCATACCTCCATATTCAATTAAACTTCTCTTTACTAGTTGAAATAAATTTTTCGCTATCGCACTCTCCTTTGTTTTAGCAACAGATAGTAGATGAGGTTGGTGGGTATGATTCTCTATAGTATAAACATGCATGCATACCCATGAAGTATTGTCTACTGCCGTAACTTCATCTAAAGAAAATGCAATAAAGTTTGACTCTCTTATTTTTTCCTTTACATCTTTTTCAACCTCAGCAAGACAACTTGCCCATTCCCATCCACTGTTTACTGACCAGTGTCTATTAGGATAGTTAGGAACTTTCAAAAAGTGTAATAAACCACTAATTGATGGGAAATCTATCATAGCACGCCCTCTGCTCAAAATATAAAAAACAACACTTAACTGAACAACTTTTCCCAGTTGTTCTATTTGCATTGCTTTTCCAAAAACAAATTCAATTGAACCTTTAACTTCAGCAAGCTTCATCTGTATTTTCTCATGAAAATAATACTCTTCGGCATTCCTCACATGCTTACATTCCTCCTTTGTTTTCCATCTTATCACTGATTTTTCAACCCCGTCTATCATTTGTTTTTCATAAACTTTACCCATTTGCTTTTCTATGGTGTCAAATTTTAGCTGCAACCTAATTTCCTTGTTATGTTTCCAAGTGCAAATCTTACACCTGCATTCTATTGGAGGCTCGCCTTCGATTGGTTTCTCCACTGGTTCAATCAATGGATACTTTGATGCCCAATTAATTTGAAAATTCCTCGTTGACATATCCCACTCCCGATCCTTTTTTGATTGTGGTTCACCCTTTTTTCATATGGCTTTTCTTTTCCCCTTCCATGCATTATCAAATGGCATTATTACCCAAATCGATTATATCATTCTGGCTAACTTGGGTATCTACCAGATAATCTTCTTCAAGATCATCCTGATATGAGATATCAGGTTTGCCGTTGTCTTCAACATGCGATGCATGTGGTGAATTTTGTACTTGTACTTGTGATGATGTACCTTCCTAATTTTCATCACAATCTTTTCCAATGCCAAAGTATGAAGACAATATTCTATTTTTTGTTGGCCTCTCCTAGCCTTCCCCACATTTAGGTTTCCTACCCCTCTTCCTATTCGACATCTCCAACGAAATAAAGGCTGCCAAAAAAATATCAATTTGTTGAAGAAGCAATAATAGACTATAATGTATAATATACCACTTCAAAATAATGATCGCTCACCTTTAGGCTTTAGGTCACTAGCAGTTGCCAATGCAGTCAACAACAATGATTTTCCTTGGTTTGAAACTTTTCTATTGATCATAATTCAGAGCCTAGAACCCACCAGATTGTGTTGAGATAGATCTGATCTTTGCATGTATTTATACCAATCCTTATATGGTGAATTCCGCGGGAATTTTATATGGTATACAAATATTTGGCGAATCCCGCGTAACTATAACACGAGTTATGTAATTTTTGAGGCGATTACAGGTTGTCCAAATATGACGTGTAATTTTTGAGGCGATTATAGGTCGTCCAAATAATAGGTGAATACAATATAGTTGGTGAAAGTTGGGGTGAGTGGAGACACGCGTTGGCAAGATGTTGGGCGAATTGGGTCCCCCTGGCTAACAAATATTCACATGCCTATAGGCGAATTAAGGTCATCTATTAAGGCAACCTTGGAGAGTGTAGGCAACAAAATTAAATTTACCATGTGTCTACCATATATTGTATTGGCGAAATCATCGCATAGAAACATTTAATTGCATAAAACATATGGCAATCGGGTCGTGACTTTGACAGAAATTGATAATGTTCTGGCGACATGGCCGACGTGAAAAATTTGCCATTGGTGAATATTCGCCACTAAAGTAAACTCTGCTTACCTCTCAGAGTTGGGCCAGTGATGAAGGATGTGGTATGTCATGTCCTTGATTTAGAGCTCACATACAATATACTCTTGGGACGCCCATGGATTCATGAAATGAGAGTTGTTCCATCAACATATCACAAATGTATCAAGTTTCCACACAATGGAGTTGAAGTGACCGTAAAAGGTGATCAAAATCCATTCATGTACTGCAATAACCTAGGAGCTAGATCATAAATAACAATCCCAATCAATAGAGAAGCAAATCCATCATCAACATATGTGGATCCAGAATCCTTGAAAGCTTCTACATCAAAGCAAACAAATATCAAAGAAAAGTTCAAGGTTAAAGACAGGGGATGTGGTGAGTATGTCTTTCATGTTGATCAAATCCCACTATCTCCTAAGACATTTAGTCGATAGGAAAAACCTAAAAACAAGTTGCAATGCCAAGGAATTGGGTGTGAACCACCTAGTGTTGTGGCTACTAATTCTGAATGCGAATCTCCTCTAGTGGTGCAAGCAGTTCTTGATATCAATAGTCCTAAGAGTGGTTCCAACAAAGAATCTATTGAGCGTATCACCAGCCCTCTTGAGAACTCACATAGCTTTACCATTTCATCCACTCATTCCATTTCCACTTCTCTCCCAAACTTGGATCAACAAGAATAAAAAAATCCCTTACTAATTAGGGATCAAAAATCAAGCTTTGAAAAGAAAAATCTAAAAGTCAAAAATAAAGAAAAGGCCTTTAGTCCAAATCAAAATTAAAAGCTATTGGACTCTAAAAAAATCAAGGTCAAGGATAAAAATCATATGAAATAAAAAGAGCAAGGTATGATCTCCCCTAATACCAAAATATCTGGGGACAAAAGTTCTACAATTTTAAGTCAAAAAGCATACTTGTTGATCCTAAGTCTCCATCATGTCATCCTACTTTCACTTCTTTTCACAATCATATGCCTTCATAACTCATCCACTTGTTCTGCACATCCATTCCATTTTGGTGATACATCACATCAATGGACCTTTAATGGAGCTTCCTCAAAGGACTTTGTTATTAGGGATGCCCAAACTTCTTTTGGTGACATGCATATGGGCTTGTGTAGTCCACACACTAGTAATTCTATCTTAGTTCCTTCATCAAGGAAGATAGTCACTTGAGCTACACATCATTCAGTCAAGGAAAAATGTAACTACAATCATAAGGTAAAGCCTCATACGTTTGAGATGGGTGACTTAGTTCGTAAGGAGAATCCAAGAAATCAACAGGACCGAAAGAAGAAAGGAAAATTTGAGCCCAATTGGCTTGGTCCTTATGTCATCACAACAGTCTACTGATTAGGTGCATATAAGATTTCAACACCATATGGAGAACCTTTGGAAGATCCTATCAATGACATGCACCTTCACAAGTTTAACACATAGCTCTTCAGAATATTAAAAAATATCAAAAATACAAAAAAAATATTAAAATATCAAAAATACAAAAAAATTTAAAAAAATATCAAAAATACAAAAAAAATTGAAAAAAAAGAAAAGAGAAATAAATTCGTCTAATGGTGAAAACCACTTTGGTGGTGCCCTGGGAAAGTACCATGGTGAAAACTGGGTTAGTGGCGTCATGTGTAGAGACATTTCTCATCCCTTCACTTTGCACACACTCACGACCTATCCATCTATAATAAACTTACCCATTCCCATCATGGCTTGCTATTGATCTAGCTAAGATTGGTTAGCCATTCATAATAATCCTTCCTTTTAACCCCTTTCCATCCATAATAAATCAGCTCCTATCTGTGGCTAAGGCAAATCCTAAGTCTAGTGATGGGTGTGGAACTAAGAGCATCACACGTTTCAAGGAGTACAATTTCTTCCAGTTTTCTTCAGTCTATCCGTGCACAATCCACAATAAAGAAACACTTACATCATGGATCCATAATAAAGTTTCATCTTCTCTATAATAAAGTATCAGTTTCATGGATTTGGTTAGTTTCAGATGAGATGTAAACAACAACAATGGGCTTCAACAAATCAAATCTTTCAGTAGACTCAGACAACCTTATGGTTTAGTGCTATCTATCCTTTTTCTGAAAGTAAACATTATGACCAAAATCAAATAGACTTATACAAGTGGCAAGAGACACTAAACTTGAGGAATACAGTGGATGTTGGTGTCGAGCCTTGGTTTTATTTTGATTTTATCTTTTTGGTGACATGTCTTTTAGCTTTTCCGGGATGTCTCTGACTAGAGATTCTATCTCCAGGATGTCTTTGACTAGAAAGGCGAGGATGGGATATGTTCACCTATTGTTTTGTTGTCTGTGGATTGTCTCTTAGTAATTCTATGACTTGTCCAAGGATATGAGGATGTTGCGAGTCTAGTATGAACTGGGGCATTCCTTGTTTGTGACTGTCTGATCTCCATGCAAACGGGTACAATGACTTTCTGGGTCAAACCTATATCTGGATTGTCATAACCTATTTGCCATAATAAAGATCAATGATGATAAAGCACAATAAGCTCTTTCACTTCCATATCTTCTACCTTCCATCTCCCCTTCGTGATTGACCTCCATCGTCCTTCGTGAGTCCGTGTAGCCCGCTATCACATGACTGAGTATAATGAAACACCAAAAATATCTGCATTTCATGTAGATTTCACTTGCATTTCCACATATTAGCGTTTCATACATACATACAGATATCACAATCACATGCATCTTGCATATATCATTAGTTATTATCTGCATTCTCATATAAAACATAAAATGCCAAAATAATAACACAACACATGTTAGCACATTTTACATTCTCATCATGTAAATAATTATTTGCATTATCATATTCATCTGCATTTCATACATTCACATTGCATAAAATATAAAACATAAAATAACAAAAACATATTGCATTTAATCACATACATATTTGCATCCATATCATAAGCATCATAAAATCATCATAAAGCATATAGAACATCGCATAGGTACACATGCATATAGCTTCTGCAAGGATGGATCATATCATATATATATCAAAATCATAAGTGTCATGATACAATGATGTCAAAATCATATGGCTACCTTCACTCGTAGGTGTCTACATCATCATACAAAAATGGTACAAAAAATGATACTTAGGGAGCCATCTAAGGTTATGATGAACTCCCTCCCTTGGAGCCAGCCGACCTTGATGGAGTCTGAGCCCTGGAAGTCCCTACCCTAGAATCATCTCTCCTGCCCCCTCTATCAGGTGGTGGTGGATGACCCATGACCCACCACTAGATGCCTGTCTCCTATCCCTCCCTCCAGTGGTCGTCGTAGCCCGTGATGGTCTCTAGAAGCTCCTAGCCCGCTGATCAGGTGGCACAACTCCATAATAGAAGTCTCTCCAGTAGGCTATCTCCTCCCCTTCTCATAGAACATAGGCATATATGGTCCTAGTGTCCTCTTCTTCTCTCCTACCTACCCTCAATGCCTCCTTAGCCTCTGTGTAGCACTAAATAGCCTAATCCCTCTCTCACTCAATGTCCCTCAGCTATCTCCTGAGCGTAGCGAAATCCCTCTCTAGCTCTTGAATCTCATCTGTGTGTCCCTGGAAGATATCTCTCAAGGATAGTAGCTCATCATCCTCCTCTCCTCCCTCCTCACCCTATCCCTATGGCTTCTCCTGTGGCTATCCTTGTCCCTGTCCTTGTCCTATAACCTGCACTGCTGGCACTCGTAAAGGCAGTCCACCTTTACCTCTGACTACATGCGCCTGTCTCTCCTCTCCTCCATCTCTCCTCTAAACTACCCTCCTCTTTGCTACTGCACCTCTTCTCCATCGTCTGCCTCTACCTCCACCATCCCCACCATCACCCTCTATCGGCTCTCCTAGATCTGTCAGCCATGGACATGGATGATCTACCCAATATGTGTTGTAATCGACATCCATCCCCACGTCCTCCACATCTACCAAAATATCCCAAGGTATGGGAACCATCTCCTGCAACTGTGCCACTGCCTGATCATAAAATAATAACAGACCTAAATGTGGTTGATCTCTCACTGTCTGCGCATACATCCTTGAGCCACGTGGAATCCTTTGTATCTTGATGAGCTACCTGCATAATCTATAAATCAACTACCGCTTAATGATATATGGTGTCCTTGCGATCAGATACCTACTGCTGAACACATAAGGTAGATTGACCGCATCATCCTCCCACTCACAATCTCGGTAAGGCCTCCGTTCTACACTGTCTATCTCATCGATCACTTGATGCCAATACTCTATCCTCCCAATCCATGGCTAGGAAGTAATCATATCATACAAATGTACATAATTGCGCCCATGTCTGTTGCCTCTAAAGTGTATCGGTTGTGTAACCGAAAGATTCTCATATGCCCATACCTGCAATAATGTCACTCCACACCCCAATCCCGTTGATCCATGATACACAAATTGATGCAACTCATAATACAAGTGTGCCAATAGACATGAGCCCCATACAAACCTGGTGTGCTCAGCCACCAATGTCTCCAGAGTCCTCCCCCATCCCACAACCAACCTTCGTGTCGCCCTGTCCGAACAGAGAAACCCACTGAATACTCCTGCCAACACTGCCGGTAGAGCTAATCCTGTAGTTTTCATGGTGTCTCAGACCACATGTCCTACCCTCATCTCCAGTCTTGGATCCTGGAACACTCATCTCAATGCCTCCCTATCTCCCTCTCAATCATAGGGAACCAACTCCCCATCGATTGGTATCCACAGTATCCTGTACACATCCTCTAAAGTCACTTTCTTCTCACCCATCGACAAATGAAACATGCATGTCTATGAGTGCCATCTATCAGCTAATGCAGTCAGAAATCCCATGTTCACTCAAAACTTAGGCATATACATAATAAATCATAATCCCATGGCCACAACTGCTGCTCTATTCTCCACTCTCAACTCTAGTCGTAATCCCTGAGTTGAAGGGTATCTCTCTCGTGACTCCAACATCGGTAGGTCCTCCTGCAACCAAGAAAATCAACTGTGTCAATCCTAGTAGCACTCCTTGTTCATCACAAAGTGCTTCTTTTTTATCCTAGTACTTATATTTATCATATGGCACTCAATCCTAGTAGTACTCTTTGTTCATCACAAAGTGCTACTTTTTTATCCTAGTGCTTATATTTATCATATGACACTCTATCCTAGTAGTACTACCTGTTCATCACAAAGTGTTGCTTTTATCTTATCTTTTAGGGCACCTACTTGAGTGCATCTTCTTGAGTAGCTTATCCAATTGACAACGTATGTTCTATCACAGAATTGTCAATTTCAGCCTAATCCAATTGACAACGTATGTTTTATCACAGAATTGTCGATTTCTATGGTACTCCCTGTTCATCACAAAGTGCCTCGCTCTATCCTATCATCGGGCCTCTTCTTGAGTGTATCTTCTTGATTAGTTTCCTGATTGGCAACGTATCTCCTATCATAGAATTGTCAATCCTAGCCCTATCCGTTATCCTAGTCATCCCTAGAGGACCTGTTTGAGTGTACCCTCTCAGCAATATATCCAATTGACATCATATGTTTATCATAGAACTACTAATTTGACCTTGAAGATGTAAACACACTTTAAACATACACCAATGTTCCTTCCCTGCACACACATGCCTGAAACACACAGACATGATTCTATCTTGCATAAGCGCACCTGCTCAACATAGATACGCTCGCATCTAGCACAAATGCCTTTGAAATCCTAGACGCGTTCAAACTAGACACAGATGCACCTATCCTTCCCAAACGCACCTTAATATTTTTTTTTCCCCGCTTGGCATTTTCTAGCCCTACCTAACATGCATTTATGACAACAATTAATACACCAAAATACAAGGAGGTTTTGTGGTACTCACTGGCTCTTTTGCATTTGCTGGCCTCTGATATTGGCAAACACAGTTGAATCTGTGCACCAATGCCATCTTTCCTGACTACTCTGCTCTCTGCTCTCTCTGCACTTTGATATCTTAGGTGTGTAGATGCCAATGATGATGTTTTCCCTCATAGTCTATCCTATAGACTACCCTAGCCCTAGTCTCCCGAGTCAGTCTTCTTTATCCCGTGACTTTGTCACTCTATCCTATCTTGTCAGTCTTTTTTATCAAGAGATTGTTTGCGATCTTTTCAAACAAAATTCATCCAATCTCTCGAGGGGGCATATCATTCCCATCATGGGGCAACTTTGTATCAGTTTATCTTATCTTCTTTGAGCCAACACGACAAGTTACATTGTCTCAAAGAGGGGCAAAACGTAGACACCTAAAATTGTCTTGTCTAATTAAATAAATATTTTTATTTATTTAATTATTTAATTCTAAGTCTTCTAATAATTAAATAAATCTTTATTTATTTAATTAATTCGTTAATCCTCTTCAAAGTCTTTTCTCATTTAAATAAATACTTTTATTTGTTTAAATTGTCCTTTTCCTAAATTAAATAAATATTTTTATTTATTTAATTGATCCCATTTCCTCTATTAATTAAATAAATCTTTATTTATTTAATTAATTCATCATCTTTTTCTATCCATGACACATGTCATTCATCTCTTAATTCCTACACTACCTACCCTCTCATCATTTAATTATTTCTTCTACGTATCCTTTAATCTTAGCCAACCATTTATCTTTTACACCTCTTAATCTTATCCCTCCATTTCTTACAGTGTCTTCTATATAAGAGAGATACTTTCCTTCATTATCAACCAAAATTTTCTAATGAGAATTCTAGTCAAGGTGTCTAATCAATCTTATGCAATCAAACATTTTTGCATGTTAGGATTCCCACAAATAATGAGAGGGGGGAGGGGGTGAATCAGTATCTAACCGATGGATTGAATTTCTTAACTTAAAACATGTAGAACATATTATAACAGTATACCGGTATGCAAGAAATAATGCAATAAACAGAATTAAAAGCATCCACATGAAAAGCACACCATGACACAAGGATTTAATGAGGAAACCCGGTGTGGGAAAAACCTCGATGGGATTTGTGACCCACAATATTCACTTGCTGGCCAATAAGAGAATATTACTTACAAGAGGGGCCTGCACATGCAAGAAGGCCAATTGCCTAGAGCTCACTGCTCAATGGGAAGTCTCACTGACTTACAATGTGGATTATACAAATCTAATATCTTGTACTGCTTTACAATAGCATCTATAATGCTTGATCCAGTATCGGTTTCTACTCTGTTCTTTACATAAAACCTTTATCCTATATTTCGCATAATAGGTCTGCTTAATATCTTCCTTTTTTTTTGCTTACTTCACTTACAAAATGTCTACAATAGTCTCTCTTATATATAAGAGTCATTTTACAACTTGCCAAGTCGGCTTACAAAGTTTTTACAATAATAAATGAAATATAAAATATCAAAAATCCTGTGTGCCGGTATGCTTCCTTTCTCTGTACCGGTGCCGGTGGTCTGAGTGCCGGTGTAGAGTGTGATCTGTTGATGCCGGTGAACTATCTTTCCAGTGTAATGCCTTGCCGGTGTAATGCCTTGCCGGTGCCATAGGATTGTAAGGTTGCCATCAATGACAAAACCTTCAATCACCTACAATGTCTCATTGGAGTGTGCATATGCCTACAATCTCCCCCTTTGGAATTGATGGCAACACTCATGAGAAATTTCAAAAGTGTATCAAAAAATGTGAAGTCCAAAAAATGTTACCAAAAATGTGCGCTCCCCTTGAGCATATGATTCTTGTGATATTGAATTTTCTCATACCACTACTCCCCCTTTGGCATCAATGACAAAGGTTGTCAAGATGTCAGTAGAGTTTGTAGTTTCAACCTTGTAACTGGGTAGTTACAATTTGAAATAGATCCACCAAAATCAAGTTTATACTCTCCATAAATTTCTTACTATCTCTTATTGCTGTCTCTGTTCTTTTAACTATACCTGTGAGGTGCTACATATGCTCTGCCGGTGTTTTCTATCCCTGTATCCGTGCCTCAGATATTTCCTTCCGCAATGATGCTAGATAGTCCAATCTTGGACTCAGTTTTAGTCTTAGATGCTTTGCCTTATTCACTATTCTCTCCTTTTCTCTTTCTAACTTAAGTAACTCTTCCTCAAAATTTGTTATCCTTTGCTCAAAAACTGATAATGTATCAGGTGAGTTAACAAAATTATTAGCAAGTTTATTGATTTCATCCTGTACCTTGCTTATTTTCTTATCTATGTCTACTGTCAAAAAGTTTGTCTTGCAGGTGTCTTTGTATAGAGTTTTGTATTCCTTTAACAAGTTACACAATTCCGGTAGAAGTGTGTCAAATTCATTAGTACACTTCTTTATCTGATCTTCAAAGAATTTTTGCTTTTCAATTTCTACCTTATTCTTCAAGGTCTCTTCCTTTATTTTCTCAATAGTCACTGTGTTCTTAGTGATGTATCTACACAAAGTATTAAGTTGTCCTAAAGAATCTTTATTGTCTATATTAAAGTTAGGAGCAATTACCTTCAAAATTGGGATTGTGTCATCTATAGCTTTATAAGCCTATGAACTACAATCTGTTATCCTTTTGATTGAATCCAAAAGTACTTCAGTTACATTTGTTGATTTGTGGCCTGCTGAGGAGGAACCAACATCCTGAATTCCGCCGGTGGAGGAAGTAACCAAGCTTGTTGTGACCTCTGGTAGGTCTGTTTGTGTTTGCATTTCCTTGAGCAATGGTTTGTGTACTTCTCCTATTGCTGGTTGTACTGTTTCCTCATGACTCTGTTCCTGTACCTATTCCAGAGCCTGTTCCTATTGCTGTTGCTCTTCTTGTTGCTCTGTTTATTTCACTGTCTCAGTATGAGTTTCTGCCTGTTGCTCTTTGTCATCTGCCGGTATCTCTTGTGTGTTATCAGTTTGCTCAGCTACCGGTGGCTCACTAGCCATTTCAGTCTTACCAGTTGTATCTTTGTCTACCACAATGTCGATCTTTTGTGTATCAACATCTACTATGTATAAGACTTCAGGATTAGGATTGACATCCTCTACATCCATACTTTCAACTACCGGTTGATCTTCTGTAGTTGTTGTTACCGGTGATGTAAAAGGAGGTGGGGGTAAGTTGTCTTTTACTTTGATACTCGGAGGTCTACCAACCTTTCCTTTTCCTTTGTCTCTTTCTTTCTGATATACCTTTATTGGTTTGGGGTTCCTATATTCTTCCTGTTTTTCTTTCTCAACTAGGAATATATCCCATGCATTTTCTATTTCCTCAGTCACCTCATTGACTCTACCAACCATTGATGCAATGTGCCGGTATGCAATAGAGAATACTGATGGGTTGGCTTCAACAATTAAATCATCAATTTCTTTAGGTGAGTTAACTGGATAAATAGCTAGTAACTTTTCAATTTTGATTTTCTTAACAAGCTCTATAACAGCTTGTCTTCTTGCTTCTAGTCTTTTGAATAGTTCATCTGGTACTTCATCTACAACTTCCATCAAAAATTTCTTATACATGTCCATATGCAATATAACACTGTTTTCTACTTGTTCTTTTTCATCTGCAGTTAGAGTGTCATACAATTTCTCTATATTCTTTAGTTTCCCTTCCTCTGTAATTTCATTCAACAGTATGTCAAGAGGAGCCAAATTTTGTTTTGTTTTCTTCTTCTTCTTGGGTGTCAGTTTCTTCTTTGGTGTAGTCTTTTTAACCAGAGATCTCACTGCTTGTTGTTTTTGTCTTGTCCTCCTAGGTGAGAGTGTGGTTGTCGGTGAAGGATCTCTTTTCCTTACAACTCTTTTGAAAGTTGTAGGCATGTCACTCTCCGAAGAAGTGCCTACTGGTGATAGATGAGTCTTAGGCTATAGAGTTCCTAGCTCATCCTCAGTGATACCGGTTTTCTTTAACACATCTTCTTTAATAGCTTTTGCCTGTCTAGAGCCTCTTCTCACAACTACCTCAACCTTTTTCACTCTCTTCTTAGATTGTATTTGTTTTTCTATGGTCTCACCACTACCAAATACTTCTTCCTTTGGTTCATTTGGAGCTTCCATAAGTGCTTTAGCATAAGTCTCAATTATATGATCATCTATCTCATAGCCCATCTCTGTTACCCAGATTGTTCTTGGGATGACTGCTTCCATCCAGATCTCATCCTTTTTTATTACAAAACATAAATCATCCTTGTATTTGTCAACAATCTTTTGTGATAATCTGATTCTCTTCTTCATTTTGGCCTTAAGTTCTTGAAATTAATCATGGATATTGTTTTCCTTATCTTCTCCCATATTGTTGAATAGTTTTGTCAATTGTTTTCCTACCGGTATATCAAATTCAAGTACTTTATAGCCTATATCGGGAACCTGTTTGGTTATATGTAGCATCAAACATACTAGTAGATTTCCAAGCCTAAAATTTCCTTTCTTATCCTTCTTAATCTTGCCTAAGTTGTCAATTAACTCATCCTTCAACCACTCGCATATATCAATCTGTACATTATCTGTGATCATGTCATAAGCACTCTTAATGCATAAACTTGAAACTAAATTGAGTCTATTTGCATGAGTTGCCTTATACTCTAATATCATGCTGATAAACCTTACATTGGTGTTGGTTACATCATTGACTCTTAAGGACCTTTTATCAGATGTAGCACCAGTTATCTTAGTAACTAGGTCATTTGAGACCTTCTTGGTTTTGTTTGGCCTTTTACCGGTGGACGGTAACCCTGTGACAACTTTCACAGCTTCCTTGGTGATTTTGTGAATTGCATCTAATCAGAAAAATTCACCATGTACCCTGCTTAAGACTATCCTAATCACATCCTTGGGAGATTCAAGAATGCAAAGGATTTCAGTAAATCCTAGGGTTTCAATGATTTTATGTTCCGGTTTCACATTTCCAGAATTATCACATATGACAGATTTATACATAGTTTTGATCTCTTCATCTCCCAATTCCTCTATGTTACAATGAATGTAAATTCTGGGGTCTTCAGCATAAACAACTCCTTTTGGTATTTGAGAGAAAGTACCTATATTGTCATCTTTCTTTGCGACCTTAGGAACTAGTTGAAATTTGGGCCTAGGGCGTTTTATAACCTCGACTACACTAGGGTTTGCTATATATTCAAGTGTAGAGGTGGATGCCATGATGATAAATACCTTTTTGTGTCTTGGATGGATTGATTTCTTGAAGTGCTTCGCCTCCTTGCTTGG
The DNA here is from genome assembly GCF_030272615.1 of Cryptomeria japonica. Taxonomy (NCBI): domain Eukaryota; kingdom Viridiplantae; phylum Streptophyta; class Pinopsida; order Cupressales; family Cupressaceae; genus Cryptomeria; species Cryptomeria japonica. Next base: position 413,313,065 of record NC_081414.1, on the reverse strand, counting down.
AATTCCTTAGCTCTGCAAATTTCGCGCTCTATGAATGTTTGAAATCACGGTGAAATGAAATGGAGCCAAAACCACAATTTTATAGTATTTATTTGCCATCTACCACATTTAATGCATGCCGGTTAAGTATTCACTTAACATTGTCTCCCTGTAATGAAGTAATTTCCAACTTCTCATCTCTAACCGAGGGAATAATAGCACATGTGTCTTTAGATTGCCAAACCCTCAAGGAAACTTTCTTCAATTTGATGAAGAACTTCCTGCCGGTGGAGTACTACTCTGTCCTGCTAGTGAAGCATCACTCTGTCCTACCAGTGAAGCATTGATTGGTTCTACCGGTGGAGGAGTATTCCCAACATTTAGATTAGCTTTTCTAATCCATTGTTTTGAGAATTCTTGCTTAACCTCTTCAGTTTTTTCTTTACCTTTCAGGATAGAACTTTTGTTGTCTGCTGATGATCCTTTACTTCTATATAATTTTGCAATATGCCCAATCAGTTTGCTATGATCTTGTGTGTTTGCAGTACCAGAGCTTTCACCAACTTCAAAGCCAATTCCAGAAGTGTCACCTTTAGGTTTTTGATTCTTCAGCAAGTTACCAAGTTCCTTTGAGCTTTTCTTGAATTTTTCTTTATGTTGATTTGCAATTTCTAGTTCTCTTTCTAAGACTTCTTTCTACCTCATCAGTTCATTGGAGTCATTCTGAGTGTGCATCAGATCTGTCTTCAATAAATCATTTTCATAGCTAAGTCTTGTGTTCTCATTTGTTGCATCACTTAGTCTTCTGGTAAATTCTTCTTCATTCTTCTTCCTATCTTCAATTTCTTTACAAAATCTCATAGTCATATCCTGCATCTCATTTTTTGTTGTTATGTTCTCCAGTTTCAGCTTGCTTATCATATCATTAAGTGATTCCTTTTCATCATTCTCATTTTGCATTTTTTCACAAAGTTCTCTTCTCTTTTTTCTTGCAATAGTAAGATTCTCTTGAAGTGCTTGAATGATATCTTGAGCTGCTTTTGGATCATCTTCTAGTTTGATATTTTTCAATTTCTCTGTATCATAGTCTGAGAGAGCTACTTCAAGTTGCTTCATCAGATTTTCTATCTCTACCGGTGTCAAGATCATCCTCAAGCTGTTAGGCTTCTGAAAATAGAGAACCTGGCTCTGATACCAATTGTTAGGGTTCCCACAGATACTGAGAGGAGGGGGGGGGGTGAATCAGTATCTAACCGGTGGATTGAATTTCTTAACTTAAAACATGTAGAACATATTATAACAGTATACCGGTATGCAAGAAATAATGCAATAAACAGAATTAAAAGCATCAACATGAAAAGAACACCATGACACAAAGATTTAACGAGGAAACTCAGTGTGGGAAAAACCTTGGTGGGATTTGTGACCCACAATATTCACTTACTGGCCAATAAGAGAATATTACTTACAAGAGGGGCCTGCACATGCAGGAAGGCCAATTGCCTAGAGCTCACTGCTCAATGGGAAGTCTCACTGACTTACAATGTGGATTATACAAATCCAATATCTTGTACTGCTTTATAATAGCATCTATAATGCCTGATCCAATACCAGTTTCTGCTCTGTTCTTTACATAAAACCTTTAACCTATATTTCACTTAATAGATCTGCCTAATATCTTCCTTTTTTTTGCTTACTTCACTTACAAAATGTCTAAAATGATCTCTCTTATATATAAGAGTCATTTTACAACTTGCCAAGTTGGCTTACAAAGTTTTTACAATAATAAACAAAATATAATATATCAAAAATCCTGTCGGGGTCTATGCCAGTATGCTTCCTTTCTGTGTGCCGGTGCCGGTGGTCTGAGTGACGATGTAGAGTGTGATCTGTTGATGCCGGTGAACTATCTTGCCAGTGCCATAGGATTGTAAGGTTGCCATCAATGACAAAACCTTCAATCACCTACAATGTCTCATTGGAGTGTGCATATGCCAACATTGCGATCAAGCTATCAACCACATTTCTGTTCTTTGTTGAGCTCTTGTGCACACATAAAATCCGAGAGCAAATATATCAAGCAAGATCAATGAAGATAGGAAAAATGAAGATTCAAACCCTAGTGGACATGTGATGGTATAATCTTTTTGATTTTGTTGATTTACATTATCTTAGGTAATCTTCATATGTTATGGTGAATATTTGTTTTTGTTAGGCTATGGTTTTGTGGTTGAATTCATTTTAGTCTTTCAATATTGTTGTTTCCATTATCCACTTTTCACCATATACAGGTAAAACAATTCCTTTTAACCTGGAATCGTGAAAAATTTGGTAATATTTTTTATGCTAAATCCCAAATTGAACTGGAGCTAAGTAGATTAAATGACTTAGTGATTAAACATGGGATGGATCGAGGAAGATATATCCAAGAAAAAACATTAATGAAGAAATATGAAGATATTCTATCAAAAGAAGAAATTTTTTGGAAACAAAAATTGAGAGAGACTTGGCTTGCTGAGGGGGATAAGAATACAAAATTTTTCCATGCTAGTACCAAAGCTAGGAGTATTATCAATAAAATAACTAGAGTCAAAGATAGAAATGGAAGTTTAATTGAAGATTTTGAGGGCATAGCCAAAATAGCTATGAATTTTTTCCAATACTTACTCAATTCTGAATCTTCTAATCTCATAGCCCAATCTAGAGCCTTTTGTAGAATATCCCCAACCTTATAACTAAAGAGAAAAATCAGATGTTAAATAATGCTTCATGACCAAAGAAATCAAGGCCGTAGTTAAAGAATTGCATCCGAAAAAAGCACCTAGGCCAGATGGATTCTCGACGTCCTTCTTTCACTCGTGCTGGCATTTCCTGGAAAATGAATTAGTGGATTCTTTAGAAGGTGCAAGAAAATCTGGTAGGATCCTTCGAGAGATTAATAATACCTTCATTTCCCTCATCCCAAAAAAAGTCTATGCAAAGAGCATGGAAGAGATCAGACCCATTGCCCTCTGCAATACTCTTTATAAAATTCTTACTAAAGCATTAGCTAATAGGATGAAAAATTTTCTCCCCATCATTATTTCGGAAGAACAAACTGGATTCATCCCTGGTAGATCTATTTTTGATGGGGTAATCATCACCCATGAGGCTATCCACTACACCCAATCTAATTCTCGCCCCTCAATGCTCATCAAGCGAGACATTAGGAAAGCATACGATAGAGTTGACTGGAGATTCCTTTGCAAATGCATGGCAGCCTTTGGTTTTAACAAAAAATGGATCAATCTAATATATGAATGCATCTCAACTCTACATTTTTCAATACTAGTGAATGGGCCACCCCAAGGATTTTTCACAAGCTCCCAAGGACTTAAGCAAGGTGATCGTATATCACTATTTCTTTGTATAGTCATGGCAAAAGCCTTAGTTAGGACAATACAAAGGTCTTAAGAGTTAGGAAACATAGAAGGTATACGAGTCACTAGAAATATGGACCCAGTTACACATCAACAATTTGTAGATGACACTCTATTGCTAGGGAATAGCACCCTCTATGAAGCCAGAAGCTTCAAATTGATTTTAGATTGGTACGCGATGCCTCTGGTTTTGAGGTCAGCAAAAACAAGTCCAATGTTTTTTTCTCAATACCAACGAGAGAAGAGAAAAGGAAATCTTAAATCTCTTAGGATTCCAATTAGGACCTCTTGTAAATATTTAGGTCCCCCATTGGACAAAGTGGTTAGAGTGAATAAACTCTGGGATGGAGTCCTTTCCAAAATGGAATCAAGGTTACAATCATGGAAAGGTAAATGGTTATCGCTGGCTGGTAGAATTGTAATGATCTGATCTATCCTTTCTACAATCCCACAATATGATATGTCTTACCTCCAACTTACGGGAGGTATTAGGGATAGATTCAACAGGATTTTGAGGACCTTCTTTAGGCATGGCCTAGAGGATGAAAAAAAGTTTGCTTTGATTGCCTGGGACAAACTAGATCTCCCAAATTAATGGAGGGGTAGGCATAAGATATTTGGAGAGTCAAAACAAGGCCCTTGGAGAAAAAATGGTATGGAGGATTTATAAACAACCTCAACTGAAATGGGTAAATATATTTAGGAACAAATATCTTGGCAACTTAGACCCAGTCAGTATTTTCAGAATTCCCTCCCTCCCTAAAGGATCTAGAATCTGGAATTTCCTTTCCAACTGTAGATGAGTTATCACTTATCAACTTTCTTGGAATATTGGGCAAGGGGATAAAGCCCTATTCTAGGATGACTCTTGGGGTGGATACCCCCCTATCAATAGCATTATCTGTAACAAATCCTTAAAACTAGAATTAGAACATTCTGTAGTGAAATTTGTCAGAGACTACGTCACCTTCCCCAACTCTGACCCTACTTTGGGTTGGAATTGGAAACCCTTAACCTCCTCCTCCACTAATCAAAGGGATTGCTTCCTTCTCTCTTCTATTCTTTAGAATAGGAGATTCTCCCTCAATTCCCGTTAGGATAATTTAATCTGGTTAGGATCCCCCAATGGAGAACATAATGCCAAATGGGGCTATAGGGTTGCACATAAACTAGAGTCCAGGTTGCAATCCAACCTTCCTTTGCCCCTCTTCTGGCATAAATCTTGTTCTCTAAAAGTAGGGACCTTCCTCTAGGTTTCTCTTCAAAAGAGAATTCTCACCATGGATTGGTTTAGGAAATCGGGTTATGAAGGCCCCTCTAGATGCTCGTTATGTTGAAAAATGGAGAAAGATGTAGATCACTTACTACTAAACTGCGAATTCGATGCCCCCTATTGGCAGTGGCTATTTAGTAAGATCAACTTGAGTTTAGCTTGCCAAAAGGATTTACTATCATTCTTAAAAATTTGGCCCATCTCCCAAAATTATGGTCATTATGGGCATATTTGGATTAATTCCCCCTCTATCCTCCTTTGAGACGTTTGGAAAGAAAGGAACAAAACAATTTTTAAAGAGAATTCCCTTAATTCCGCTCCTCTCCTTGTTAAAATTGAAGCTTCCATCATAGAGGTTGCTAACAATTATATCATAAATTTCCCTTTTAAGAACTCTAAATTTTCTCTTAGGGATGAATCCTTTAGGAAAAGTTGGGAGGGTCTGATAGGGTTTACCTAGCTTGCTCACACTTCACCTAGTTGGTGTTGCTCAATTCCACCAACCTCACCAAGTCTAGATATGCTCCAAGACCCCCAAGTCCTTCCCAATCTTTGCTAAGAATTTCTCCTTACCAAACTCAAGGTGTTTGCAACAAGTGTTTGACTAAGAACCCTACCATTTCAATGTGTTTCCCATAAGCTCAATCTTGCTACCTTGACAACAACTTGTCAATTTATCACTTTTCAACCCCATACTATTGTGAGTCATTGCAGAGGTGTGGAGGTGGCACTTACCATGAAATTAATTCAATTTGGTTCATTTGTGGTTTTTCATTCACTATCTTCCTTACCGATTTCATAAATTTGCCTAGAAACAGGGCTACAAGGATGAGCCCCAATTAGGTCTCCTAAATCCGGTTTTCAAGGGTTTTGAGGGAATTGGTCCAAAAGACCCTACAACAAGGTTTATTTTTCTTCAATCACTCACCCATCCCTAAAATATTTTGTTGGTTTTAGTCTTCCATCTTGTTGTACAGTGCCCTAACCCAAAAATGAGGGTTTGCTAGGGTTTCTAGGCCTTTAACCGACAGTGACTGTTCAAATTTGTGAAATGGGAATCTAAATGACTTGTCAAGGTTTCTCCTTGCAATTGAAACTCTGTATGGACCTCATGAATCATCCCAAATTATTTGGTTAAGGTTTTTTATTCACCCCTGCAGTATGCTTTCAATTTACACCTTGTTTTCTCTAGCCGGGTTGCTCCTAGACTTGACTAGAACAAGGTGGTAACCATGATGAACTCCACTTCTAGAAATCCCCCCTGCATATTTACATTTTACATAGAGTTTCATTCCATGTCCCAATAGGCCGTGATGGTAGCATGGAGGGATTTTATGGGGCAACCATTTTACAAGAATTTACTATTTACAAGCCAAAACAGGTTGTTTGGAAACAAAACAATGCAAGTACTAACACACCCTATCTAAAAAGCATGAAATGAACCAACTAGTACTGGAGCACACCAAATAAATACAATCCAACACTATATCAATGGATTCAATCCATTTGTGTTCACATTTAATGCAAAATAAGACAAAAACAGTGATAACAGTCTGAGAATGAGTAGTTTCAGTTTGTCATTCATACAAAATCAAACTTCCAACCTTGGTAACCATGAAAAATGAGGTGTAAATAGTATTCCCCATGTGTGGAGGCATCCTCGGTCAATATGCTAACCCTAAGTCCACCGCTAAGCTCTTTAGGACCGAAGTTGTCATGACAACTTTTACAACTTTCTACATTTTGTCTTTTCAACTTAAGCAACCTATTACAAGTCATTGTTCATGTCTTTTTAAACATTCCCATTACTATTCTAAACCTCTCTAATACTCTTACCAATTTATGCCTCTTTTTACCATCAAGAAGGCCATTTACCTACTCAAACTACCACCTACTCACAAAGATGCAAACCTAGAAAGAAAACTAACTCAACTAGGCCTACACTTGACTCAAAACAAACTTTACAAGCACACCTTGGACCCTCTTGGAGTCCTTATTAGAGACCTAACTTGGTTAAGGTCAGTACAAGCCAAAATTGTAGAAGGAATATGAGCCTAAGTCCTAGGTGCTCCTGCACCATTCTCCCAAACAAAAGAAAATTAAGTCACTTGTTTGGGGATCAGATTCTGATCAATGCCTAACTTCTTGAACTCTGTCTCAAGCATCCATGTAGCCTCAGCATCATCCATAACCTGCCACTTGATTAGGTGCTCCCAATAAATTTGGTGTGTTGTCTTCTTAGCGATCCTTGAACTCAATACCTTTTCATCCTTTGGACTTGGTCTTGCTGGTACTTGAAGGTTATTTACATCATCAGATACCTCTGAGTGACTGCAATCTATACCTGGGATTGGTCCTTTGTAAGAAACTAAGTTCGCTATGTTGAAAACCGGTGATAGTCCTATTTCACTAGGTAGGTCCACCTTGTATGCATTTTCTCCATACTTGGCTAGGATGGCACACGGACCCAGCCTTCTCATTTGCAACTTGTTATGTACCCCTTTCTATAGTCTTTCTTTGTTCAGGTGCACCATGACAAGATCACCTACTTGGAATTGTAGGTTCTTCCTTCTCTCATCAAACTTTTGCTTGATTTTACTTGTGTTCTCCATCAATGCTTGCTTGATTGTTTCATGTACTTCCTTCATTGGCTGAGAAAAATCTTTAGCATATCCACTCCTTGTTGCTGCATTTCCTAAATTCCTTAACTCCAATATACCCCTTGGGTGAAGACCATAGACCACCTCAAAAGGACTCTTGCCTGTGGTTCTATTTATTGTGTCATTGTAAGCATATTCAGCTTGTGATAACACTTGATCCCATGTTTGACCATACTCCTTGGTAAGGCACCTCAATAAGTTTCCTAAGCTCCTATTAACCACTTCGGCCTGCCCATTTGTTTGTGGATGGTAGGCTGATCCAAAAGATAGGTTGGTGCCAAGATTTTTCCAAAGTGTCTTCCAAAAATGACTCATGAACTTTTCTTCCCTATCTAAAATAATGCTCATGGGTAAACCGTGTATCCTTATCACTTCCTTGAAGAACAAATGAGCTATATGACATGCATCATGAGTAGTTTTGCAAGGTACAAAGTGGGCCATCTTACTAAACCTGTCCACTATGACATAAATGTTGTCAAATCCCTACTTTGTCCTTGGTAAACCTACTACAAAATCTATACTAATCCACTCCCAACGTCTATTTGGTATAGGAAGAGGTTGTTATAAACCGGCATTTGAAGAAGTTCCCTTGGCCTTTTGACAAGCAATACAAGTTTCCACATACTTCCTAACATCTTGATTCATCCTAGGCCAATAGTAATACCTTTGAACTAACTCTTGAGTCTTGTTGACTCCAAAATGACCACTAAGACTGCCATTATGCTTCTCTTGTATGAGATTTTCTCTTATTGACCCTCTAGGCACACAAAGTTGCCCTCCTCTAAACAATAACCCATCTTGCAAGGTAAAATCTGAATACTCACTATGAAAATGATTTTGATACTCTTTGCATACCTTGTAGGCATTTGATAAGTCTTCATCATCTGGGTATAGGTCTCTAAAACTGTCAACGCCTATGCTTCTTAACTAAATTTCTTGGACTGTCAAGAGTCTCCTGCTCAATGCATCAACAACCCAGTTTAATTGACCTTTTTTGTGCTTGATTGTGAATCTGTAGGCTTGTATATACTCTAACCACTTCATGTGTTTGTGACTAAGTTTGTCTTGTGAGTTTAGAAAGCTTAGAGCTTGATTGTCTGTGTAGACTAGAAATTCCTTAGGAAGGAGATAGTGTCTCCACTTCCTCAAAGCCTGCACTAAAGCATATAACTCCAAGTCATATGAGGAGTATTTCCTCTTTTCATCACTTAGATTCTCACTATGGAAAGCTACTGGTCTTTCTTCTTGACTTAGGACAACACCTACTGCAACATTGCTTGCATCACATTCCACTGTGAAGAGTTTCTCAAAACTAGGTAACACCAACACTGGTTGAGTGGCTATCTTTTCTTTCAAGGTTTCAAAACCTTCATTTTCTTGTACATTCCATTGAAAATTTTCCTTCATTCCACCTCTAATAGTGTGCAACATTGGTGGACATATAGCACTGAATTGCCTAATGAACTTCCTGTAATACTAAGCTACTCTATGGAAGCTTCTCACCTTTGTTGCTGACTTAGGAGTAGGCCAATTTACTATGGCTTCAACCTTGCTAGGATCCATCTTGAGATCCCCATGTGACAACACAAACCCAAGTTAAACCAACTCCTATTTAACAAATTCACACTTGTCCAAGTTCATGGTTAGCTTATCTTCATACAATCTTTGTAGCACAATTTGCGAATGTTTAACATGATCTGCCCTATCCTTACTGAAAATGTGAATATCATCTAAATATACCACCACAAATTTACCTATGAAGTCCTTCATCACCTTTTTCATGAGTCTCATGAAGGTGCTTGGAGCATTAGATATGCCAAATGGCATTACAAGCCATTCATAGAGACCCTCTATTGTCTTGAATGTTGTTTTCCATTCATCACCCTCCTTAATCCTAATTTGGTGGTATCTACTTTTAAGGTCAATCTTGGTAAAGTATTTGGCTTCCCCTAAAAAATCCATTAGGTCTTCTATTCTAGGAATTGGAAACCTTTATCTAATAGTGATCCTATTTATATCCCTAGAGTCAGTGCACAATCTCCAAGTACCACCTTTCTCTGGGGCTAAAATGATAGGTACAACACAAGGGCTAATGCTTTTCCTAATTAGGCCTTGGTCTAAAAGCTCTTGGATTTGTTTGGCAATCTCAACATTTTGTTGGGGAGTCATCTTGTAAGCCGCCTTGTTAGGTAAGGATACTCCGGGTATAAAGTCTATTTGATGGCTTATGGCTCTTTTAGGAGGTAAGGTGGTTGGCTGTCTATCACTCACTATCCCTTTGAACTGTTTCAAAAGGTCTCGAACCTCTATTGGCAAATTTGACTGCTCTTTCTTGTCTTCCTCTTTAGGTTTCATTACTAATGCAAACCCTATACCTTCTTATTCCTCAAGTGTCTTCAAGAATTGTTTTTCACTCACTAAGAGGACATTAGGACCTGCTGCTCTTTTTCCACCTTCCTCAAGGATAGATTGGATCTTGAATGTGACTCCATCCTTCTTGAATGAATATGCATTCTTGGCTCCATCATGAATAGCTTGTCTATCAAATTGCCATGGTCTTCCCAATAGAAGATGACATGCATCCATGGGTAGGACATCACATAACACTTTGTCCTTATACCTCCCAATGGTGAAATCCACCCATGCTTGTTCATTGAATAGGACATGTTGGCCTTTGTTCAACCAAGTGACCCTATATGGGTTGTTGTGAGGTACCCTTTGTAATTTAAGCTTACTCACTACCTCTTCTGACACAATGTTGTTTGTTGACCCTGAATCAATGATCACTTTGCAAACTTTGTCCATAATCTTGCATTTGACCTTAAATAACGATCTCCTTTGGCTAGGCCCTTCTATGACAAGTTATTTTATCAAAGTTCTTCTTATCATTAGGTTGTCACCTAGCTCTAATTCTAAGACAACCTTTGAAGTCTTGCTGCTTGAAGTCTCTTCTTGAAGATAGTTCACTCTCCTTTCACTACTCTGTGATGATGACCCCTTCTCTGGACACCTATATGCTGGATGACCAAACTGATTGCAATGGTAACACTTCATTGAGGCAAAATATGAGGAACCTCTACCTTGTCCACTAGACCTTCCTCTAAAACCACTATTTGACCATCTTCCTCTATTGAATCCTCCTTTACTATTGCCACTTTCTTGCTTCTCAGTGAGTTTAGACTCACCTTGTGTTCTTTGCTATGAGTTTCTTCCTCCAAAGCCTTCCCTATGGCCTCTATTTTCTTTTCCTCTACCTCTTCCCCTATTACTACTTGAATCATGTTTTCTTTTTAGTTTTTCTTCCACTTTAAGGGCAAGTTGATAGCTTTGATGAACTGTCTTTGGGCTCATTAGACTGAGTTCCTCTTGGATGTTCCATCTTATTCCATTTAGGTACCTAGCAACCTTAAGGATTTCTTCTTCCACCACATGAGATCTAAGGATAAGTTTGTGAAACTCCTCTATATAACCACTTACATCAAGGTCTTTTTGTCTTAGGTTTTGTCTTTTCCTATGAATCTGCACTTCATAGTCATCAAGGAGATAGACTTCTTTGATTTTGACCAACATCCCTTTCCAAGAAGAGATGGGTGTTTTACCCACTTTCTTCCTCTCATCTTGCACAAATTTCCACCAAGTGAGAGCAGCTCCTCTCATCCTAGACTTGGCCACTTTAACTCTTTGAGCTTCAATTATTCCCTCACACTCAAAATGGTTCTCCATGCTCTCCATCCATTCTAGAACCACTTCTACTTCCATCTTACCACTAAACAATGACAATCCTTCTAGTGATTTACCACTTAAGGTTTTCAGCCTTTAGGAAAGGTTCTCATTCTAAAACAGGATGAGGTTCAGGTACTTTGTCTACTTCTAACACCTCTTTACCCTTCCCTTCTACTCCTTCAACCTTTACCAACACTTCATCTGCCTTGGTTTCAATTTCACCAAGTTTACCCTATAATTCTATCAACTTTTCCTTCAGGAGTCTATTCTCTTCCTCCTGATCATCCACTTTCTTTGCCAACTCTACATTGGTCACCATGGTATTGTCTCCTATAGATTCAACTGAGGACATCTACTCTCCTAGCCCAAATCTTATAGGCTCTGATACCAATTCGATAGGGTTTACCTAGCTTGCTCACACTTCACCTAGTTGGTGTTGCTCAATTCCACCAACCTCACCAGATCTAGCTATGCTCCAAGACCCCCATGTCCTTCCCAATCTCTTCTAGGACTTTCTCCTTACCAAACTCAAGGTGTTTGCAACAAGTGTTTGACTAAGAACCCTACCATTTCAATGTGTTTCCCATATGCTCAATCTTGCTACCTTGACAACAACTTGTCAATTTCTCACTTTTCACCCCCATACTATTGTGAGTCATTGCAGAGGTTTGGAGGTGGAATTTACCATGGAATTAATTAAATTTTGTCCATTTGTGGTTTTGCATTCACTATCTTCCTTACCGATTTCATAAATTTGCCTAGAAATAGGGCTACAAGGATGAGCCCGAATTAGGTCTCCTAAATCCAGTTTTCAAGGGTTTTTGAGGAAATCAGTCCAAAAGACCCTACAAAAAGGTTTATTTTTCTTCAATCACTCACCCATCCCTAAAATATCTTGTTAGTTTTAGTCTTCCATCTTGTCGTACAGTGCCCTAACCCAAAAATGAGGGTTTGCTAGGGTTTCTAGGCCTTTAACTGACATTCACTATTCAACTTTCTGAAATGGGCATCTAAATGACTTGTCAAGGTTTCTCCTTGTAGTTGCAACTCTGTATGTACCTCATGAATCATCCCAAATGATTTTGTTAAGGTTTTTTATTCATCCGTGCAGTATGCTTTCAATTTACACCTTGTTTTCTCTAGCCAGGTTGCTCCTAGACTTGCCTAGAACAAGGTGGTAACCATGATGAACTCCACTTCTAGAACTCCCCCCTACATATTTACACTATACATAGAGTTTCCTTACATGTCCCAATAGGCCATGATGGTAGCATGAAGGGATTTTATGGGGAAACCATTTTACAAAAATTTACTATTTACAAGCCAAAACTAGCTATTTGGAAACAAAATAATGAAAGTACTAACACACCCTATCTACAAAGCATGAAATGAACCAACTAGTACTGGAACACACCAAAGAACTACAATCCAAAACTAGATCAATGGATTCAATCCATTTATGTTCACATTTAATGCAAAATAAGATAAAAACAGTGATAACAGTCCGAGAATCAGTAGTTTCGGTTTGTCATTCACACAAAATCAAACTTCCAACCTTGGTAACCATGCAAAAGGAGGTTTAAATAGTCTTACCCACATGTGGAGGTATTCTAGGTCAATATGCTAACCCTAACTCCACCGCTAAGCTCTTTAGGACCAAAGTTGTGATGACAACTATTACAACTTTCTACATTTTGTCTTCTCAACTTAAGCAACCTATTACAAGTCATTGTTCATGTCTTTTTAAACATTCCCATGACTATGATAAACCTCTCTAATACTGTTACTAATTTATGCCTCTTTTGACCATCAAGAAGTCCATTTACCTACTCAAACTACCACCTACTCACAAAGATGCAAACCTAGAAAGAAAACTAACTCAACTAGGCCTACACTTGACTCAAATAAACTTTACACACACACCTTGGACCCTCCTAGAGTGATTATTAGAGACCTGACTTGGCTAAGGTCAGTACAAGCCAAAATTGTAGGACTATGAGCCTAAGTCCTAGGTGCTCCTACACCAGGGTCTTATTCTCCCCACTTTTGTTGGCTTGGGGGAGAATCATAGTGTGGTGGCTAGGAAGTAGTGTGTTTGGGCTCCTCCTCCACCAAGATGGTACAAACTTAACTTCGATGGTGCCTCTTGGGGCAACCCAAGCATAGCAGGTATAGGTTGTGTCATTCATTCTTGGTATGGGGCAGAGGTGGCTGCTCTTGCTAAACCTTTAGGGGTAGCCACTAACAATGTAGTAGAAGCTAATGCAGTAATAGAGGGCCTATTGCTTTGTCAAAAGCTAAGTATACAAAAACTTGAAATTGAAGGGGATTATGTGTTTATTATAAATTCCTTAAGGTTAAGTAAGTCCTTCCATTGGAAAATTAATAATTTAATTAGAAGGTCTAGGGATCATATTTACAAGAAGGTAACAAAAGAGCAGATGAGTTAGCCAATGAGGGAGCTGATGGTAGAGAGTTTGAGAGTCGAGGCATAGGGTAGGGATCTTGCCTTTTTTAGTCACGTCTACCCAGTATAATTTATTTATATTCAAATCCAAACATATGCATTTTATATGTACAAATATAAATATAAATCTATAGATCTATATTATACATCCTTATATTAGTTTTTAATTTAAATGTATCTATATATATGTGTGTGTGTGTGTGTACATATGTGTATATATACACATATATTTATATATATACATATACATATATATACATATATAGATACATCTATATATGTATATATGTATATGTATATATATACACACATATATATACATACATATATAGATACATATATACATATATATATATATACATACATATATACATACATATATATACACACATATATATATATACATACACACATATATATTCAATTATTTTAATATTCAATTATCCTCATCTATTTATATATATGATTTTACACACACACACACACACACACACACACACACACATATATAGAGAAAACATATATGGCTATATATATACTTAAAATACATATATGTAATCTTATACCCATATGTCCTCACACACGTTTAGCTTTAATATATCTACAACATTATATATTTAATATTAATTTCTTTCTATATATATATTTATTTATTTATATTTATATATGCATACATATTTTGATTATTATTTTCATTTTAGTTTGTTATATATATATATATATATATATATATATATAAGTTTTGTTTCTTTTTCCTTCTCTCCTATTTTCTTTTCCTTTTTCTTGCCTCTTCCTCTTATATATACATATATACATGTACACACACACACACACATATATACATATATACATATATATATACATATATACATATATATATACATATATACATATATACACATATATACATATGTACACACATATATATATGTACACATATACATATATGTACACATATGTGTACATATATATATATATATGTGTACATATATATATATATATGTGTACATATATATATATGTGTACATATATATATATGTACATATATATATATGTACATATATATATACATGTGTATATACATGTATATACATGTACATATCTATATATACATATATATATATATATATATACATGTATGTGTATATATATATATACATGTATGTGTATATATATATATATACACATACATGTATATATATATACATGTATATATAGATATGTACATGTATATACATGTATATATATGTACATATTTATATATACATGTATATATATATATGTACATATCTATATATACATGTATATATATATATGTACATATATATATATGTGTATATATATATATATATATATTTATATATATGTATATATATATATATACATGTATACACATCTTTATATATATACACACACATACACACACATATATATATATGTATATGTATATGTATACATACATATACATATACATATATATGTGTATTTGTATATGTATGTATGTGTGTATATATATGTGTGTGTGTGTGTGTGTGTGTGTACACATATATGTATATGTGTATACATATACATATATATGTACACACACATATATATGTATATATATGTGTGTATATATATATAGACATATACATATATATATGTACATATACATATACATATACATATACATATACATGTGTGTGTGTGTGTGTGTATGTACATATATACATATATATATGTGTGTGTGTGTGTAAACACATATATATATATGTGTGTGTGTATATATATGTGTGTGTATAGATATATGTGTGTGTATATACATATATATATATATATATATGCACACACACATTTATATTTATTTTCATCTTTGTTTTTAGTCTCTTTTCCTTCATTTTTATGTATTTACTTATATATATGTATATATACATATATATGCATTTATTTATATGTAAAGGTTCATATAAATAATTATTCCTATATGTATTTTGTTTATCTTAAAATTTTTTTTTCTTACATTCTCCTTGGCCTCCAGGGGTCCAGGGCCTTTTATTTTAAAGGCTCTTTTGAGCCATGATTTTCATTAAGCTCATTCTTTCCTATATCAACTCTTTATTTGGCTCTAAGGATTCGATCAAACCCCTCACACATGCTATTTATAACAGGTTATCATTTCTACGTATGGTTATGTGCGATGTCAGACCGTTGATAGTATGTTTAGTTGGTGGCAATTATTTCTAAGTATGTTGGTACCTTGGCTCTTGTGTTAAGTACCTCGTTACAACACATAGAAATGATTGAATAATTAATCCTAGCTTAGATGTGTTGGTTCCCAAAAATGGATGATGGGTTTACACTGCCCGCAGGGCAGAGACCAAGCTGATTTTCTCCAAATATCTATGGAGAGCCACTTCCAACTATCAATATCTATCAGGCTTGGACCAACAATAACAAGGATGAAGGGTCCTCCTACACTTTAGGCTCTGCAAAACTAGGGAGGTTGATCCCTTCAGTAAGAAGGTTCCTGCTCTCCACAAGGATATTCAGGGACTTATTGAAAACAAAGCAGATTATCTCATTAATAAAACTCAATAGAAAGGGAGAATGCTCAAGGATGACAAATCCTTCAGTGATCCTCAACCTTAACCTAAAGTATGAGAAATGGTGAGACTATTTTTCAGAAAATACATAAATCTTAGCAAATGATTGTTATGAGAGATCATGAAGAAGATAAAACCAGAAAATTGATAACCTAATGAGATTTGCTAGCTAATACCAGTGCCTTGTTCATTCGGGCTACAAAGTTGATGAAAAGTGTTGCTGAAAATATAATAAAACTTCATCTAATAGCTAGTCTTGCCTTGAAATAATACTGCCTTACAGTATTATTTTGCTTATGATCCTTTATTTGAACTACTTATCAAATCCTATGGCGAGCCTTATTTTCTCTGTAATCTTATTCAAGTATTTTTAATAAATCCCTTGGATTAAAGCATTGAATAAAAGAGTACATACATCATAACAATGAAATTAACAAAAGAAACCCTTGATCCCATTTGCTTAAAAAAAAGATAAAATCACACACAGGAGAGTAAATATTTGGAAACTATATATGCATTAATATTATGAGCTATCTTTTATCAGATGATAGCGAACAAAATCAAATACAAAGTGACCCATTTGAAAAGGGGAAAGTGCAACTATTTTATTACAATTTTGCTTTGCAAAATAACATTACAGTCCTTGCTATTTCTTATGACTCTCTAGGACTATTTTGGACCTAACCCTGCAGAAAAGATCTATATTACAGAGATCTTTTTCAGAAAAATTCGGACCCTAACTAATGGCCATGAATTCCCTTTTATAGAAAACAAGGGAGTGACAAGCTTCAGGCCATTAGACACTTGTCAACAGAAACGAGCCTTAAAGGCTGTACACAATTCTTGTTACAAATCATTCCTTATCCGCATGTTGGCGCCCATGATGAGGTGGAACCAAAATTTCCAATTGATTATTGGTAGAAATAAACATACTTGAACCATGCCGATATCACCCAGAAACTCCTGGATGGACTCTGAGATGCTCATTCTATTCCATAGCATTTCTCTTCCTGAAAAGGAAAACAGATCCCAGCATGAAAAAAGACTTTCCCTTCAAATTAAAGGAAAATCTCCAGGCTTTATGCCCCGGATCAAAGAAAATGGAAAGAGGAACTTGGGGATAAATATGATTTATTGAGGAGGTATTGCAGCTTCCTTGATGCTGCATAGATGACTGGCTGTCGGTCCTCACCCGAACAAATCCTTCTTTTAGTTCCCCACGAACTCCCTCTTGGAACACTCTGCCAACGAAATGCAGAGTAAGAGTGAGGAATTGGCCTATGGTGGCTTTTCTTGTAAAGAAAAGGATTTCACACCCCCTCTTTCAATCCCCTGAGCTTTCACATCCCCTCTAGCAATGAACAATGTCAAACTAGAGAGAGATCATCCATCCAGTGTCATAAAATACACAATGTCTCCATTCATAGTTCTATTCGAACACCATCCTCTTACATATGAAAAACTGTTCTCAAAAAGATGAAAAAACTTATACTTGTTTCTACTCATTCTATCATTTGCCTAGTGAATTTATAACCATAAATTCCTTTCAAAATGATGGTGCTAATCCATGTGAAGAATCATCACTTTGATATCTTCTACTCAACCTGTCAGCTACAGATTCTAGCAATTATGCCTATAACTCAAGTCACCACCATTTCCTAGGCCATCACTCCTTTTCTACTAGCATGCATTCACCTTATGTGAATGATTTTATTCTGATCTTATTTCTCTTTTCAGTGTACAATCTTCAGCTTCAGGATTTCTGTCGACAAACAAATCTCTGAATTCATTAGAGAACTCATGATTCATCACACCTAAACTAGAAGCTTATCCAAATCCTTTCACATCTCTGAGCTATCATGTTTGACTGTCAAATCAATCTTGAATCGACAAGTCTGAATCCCATTCATTTTGCCCTTTCCCGCCAGCTATAACTGGCACCTCCAAAAATCCCTCCAAACTTCTCATTTGAAACTCAGCCGCAGATCTCATCTAACCTGGCAAATCTAACGGTCATTCCCTGCCAACTTAGCAGTTTGACTTTCCAACTGTATCTGTGGAGCCGCAAAATCTTGTCTGGATAGTGCCACATCACTCTTCGATCAAGCTCCGTCAGCAACCTCCCTGTAATTCCTCCTAATTAGATAGGGACACATGACATCAGCTCGTGATACCATAGTCCATAACCACCTCACAAATTCCATTGCGAGAATACAAGGGCCGCTCGATCTATTCGATCTTTACCACTATGCGTACTGCCCACCAATTCCTTCAGGACTTAAAATTCGAGCACCTTTTACCTCAAGATAAAACATCCTCATTCACTCTGAGCATGTGCAAATTGATGAGATTGTTAGTAGACCAAACTTTACCGCCTGTGAACCAGTATTACAAAGCTTTCAACTGGCTATGTTGCTAATCCTGCTGGTTTCGCTGATAACACGTGACATCATCTCGTGATACCGTGGTTATTAAAATC